>NW_005842758.1:463243-464704 GCF_000455745.1 Alligator sinensis | reverse complement strand
ACCACTGACACCACAGTGGATGCCTGCGGGAGATCCCCGCTTGGCTCACCCCTGCCAGCACCACTGCTGTGGCCACCTATGGGAGATCCCCGCTCATCGCCACCATGCCCCTTCCATTGACACTGCTGCCACTGCCTATGAGCAGTCGCCATGCCCCCCCAGCCTCCAGAAACACATATATAATTCAATCAGGGCATCAAGACACTGCAGGTGTTTTAATTAGAGTGGCTTCTGAGAGATGCTCTACTTAAAATGAGCCCCCACTCATATACAAAAACCCTTATAAGTCCCTTGCCCATTTCTTAACCTGACAAGATCAGTCCATAGACATGACCAAACAGCTCCCTGAATCTTACACCCAAATGCCTGAGAAATGTTTGCTCAACCTTCAGTGAATGCAGAGGATGAAAGTGGATATAAAGCTGCTTGAAACTGACACAACTTTGGAAAAAAGCTCATTACAAAATAAGAAGAAAGGCGATCCTTTCTGTAGTGGAGAAATAAAGGCTTAGAAGGAGAAACTGAAGACAATGCAACACAGGAAAATGGAGACCAGACACAGATTAGATACAGATTTCTCCATCCAAAGCTAGGACCAGTAGTAATGAGACTGCAGTCAGCAAGAATATACCAAATACTGCTCAGCAAAAAGAAAGCATCATCAAGTTTTATTTACTGAGATCAAGTTTTGTATAAATGGTGCCAAGGTAGACTAACTTTATTATATAGCATTTATTATTTATATGGCAGAAGTGGCTAGAGACCTGAGTCAGGCTGGTGAGCTACTATACTGATTGTAGGAACTTGCAGAAGCTGTCTGGATAAAAACATCTAAGTGGGTGGATGGGTGAAAGGAAAGATTGAGAAATTTATGTCAATATTTAAAATCTTCTTCCGTCTACAGCTTTCTATACATGGACTTCAGAATAAATGGATATACATAGAACTATAATGCAAACTCAGACAATATGAACAGGTAATTGGGAAGACAAAAAAATCCCACTGCCCCACATTGTAGCATTATCTAGATGCCTCTGAAGTCTTATGTATGGTGAGGGAGAATACAATATGAGAATGAAGACATTATAGTATCTCAACCCTTTAAAAATTTAGAGACAAACACTTGCCTGGGATGGTTTACATGGGGATGATCCTACCTTGAGCAAAGGGGTTGATCTAGATTACCTCCTTTCAGCCCTACTTTTGTATGATCCAAATCATGAGTGTGCCATATCATATACATGTAACCATGAATGCTGTGTGCCCCCAGAGGTTGGGGGGGCATGGCAACCACCCGCAAGTGGTGGCAGCGGTGTCAGTAGTAGGGGCATAGTGGCAGTGAGAGGGGAGCTCCTGTAGGTGGTCACAGTGGTGGTGGGGGCAGGCCAAGCGGGGAGCTCCCACAGGCAACTGCAGCGGTGTTAGCAGCCGGGGGGGGGGGGGGCAACCCGCCGAGGACCC
>NW_005842758.1:419339-463165 GCF_000455745.1 Alligator sinensis | reverse complement strand
GCAGCAACTGCCCGCAGGTGCTGCCAGCAGCGTCAGCGGTGCTTTTCACAGGGGGTGCATAACCAAGCTCAGGGGGTGCATGTGCACCTGTATGCACCCCCTACACATCACCAGTGCTTGTAACACTGTTCACATTCAACATGAAACACCAGAAAATGTTGTCATTTCCTAGAAGCAAAATATGAACTCTGATTTTGGTCCCGTTACATGACTGTGCCAAGAGAACACTTCAAAGAAACTCTCCCTATTTGGAAAGATTTGGAGAAAGAAAATGAAAACAGTCAAATACTGAAGAAAATAGTAGCTAGTATTCATTAATTGAGTAAAATTACTAAAACTGTTTATTATGTTACTTATTCATTTTGCAAATGCTACTATATAGCCTCAGGATTAGGGCAAACTGCATGGCACTTCCGCTTCCTCTTTACAATAAAGAAGTACAACAAAACACAGCCTATCTTGCCATATACTCATAAGAAGGCAAAAAGATGAAGTAACTGACCATGGGCATGCTGAATTAAATTAACCATTCCTTTCTCCTTGACACAGATTTTGCCAGCAAGTGCACTGAATGACACATAGTAACATTGGGGCTTTAAAAGGTCTTTTAATGTGCAAGATATTTTACTGCAATATTTTAATAAATTCTTTCTGGCAATTTAAAATACTACAGGTGGTTTCATTTTAATTTAAGAGTTTTCAAAGTAAATGAATGGGAAGCACTAATCCATCAGAATGTGGTTAGAGGGGAAAAAATCCTACAACAGCTACAACTGCAGTTTTATACTACTAATTAGCTACTCGATACAACATACATTAATGCAGCTGTTCTGTTTGCTAACCATTAAACTATGAAGATATGAAGACAATGAAAGGAAAATGACCTTCTATATGTCAAAGTATATTGCTGAAAGCATCTGCAGCTAATGGGCCTGTGCTTGCTCATCCAGAAAGAGTAAATAGGTTTATTAGCTTACTCAGCTGGAAAATGCTTAGTAGCTACTGGTCATCTGACCACAAATTTAATTCATAGCTCTTCAAGCTATAAAGGGAACATGATCTTTTTATGCTGTTATTCAAATGTCCTGAAATGTTATCTACTAGAACCACCAGAGAGAGGTGTTGTAGCAGAGGGGTTAATTGGTCTTATGATGAAGTGTGGTTTTGAACATCATTGCACACTCTTGCCAAAGGCTGTACCCAGTTGATTCAGATGTAAAATGAGTGGTCATTTGGGCTGGGAAGGGGGTGGGAGGTCAACGGTAGCTGCATTTGCTACTTGCCATATTGCTTCTTTTTGCTGTTGGCTATAGAACTTGGTATACCTTAACCATGCTAGCTCCTCTGGGTTGCAAGGCTCAGGAGAATTTAGACTCTTCTGCTAACCACACAGCAGTGAGTAAGGCAAGAACATGAACACTGGAATAGCAGTAAAAAGGACATTTCTTTTATGCCCTGTCATAGTCTCTTGTAGTATTTGATTTCGTAATGAGACTCTTACAATTTTAATATCTACTGCATCTAAAACAGATTATCTCATATTAGTAGAGACAACAGACTAAACAATCCCAAAGTCACTCAAAGTCCACATCAACCTTACTCCAACTGTGTAACTCAAGTCTCATGATATAGTATATGCATCAATAATACACAAAACCATCATCATTTTGGATTATTAGACCAAAATTGGTATATAGTTTGCAAAATTTCTTTTCAGAATGCAGTCTCATTTTTATCCTAAATCTGATTCCACCCGCCGTATTTACATTCACACCCCTCCTCTACTGACTATAGCTGGAATCAAGTTAGGGTATTATCCTTAACACTGCGGGCTTCACACCTTCCCCACTCTTCCCCAGTGTTTTAGCCCCACACAACACTTTTCCAACCCAATGGAAATCTCTCTGCATGACCTGGGATCCATGCTAAGAAAGGAGTTGACAATAATGTTGGCTGAAAGAGACATGAGTAGATAAGGCAACTCAGTTGCTCTTCAGGAACTAGTCTAAAAAGGAAATACTACCTCACTGTATTATCTTTTCTATGAAAACTTCTCTACCACTCCTGCAAAGGTGGTTTCAACTGAGGACACTACTAGTAGCACACACCTCAACAAAGTCATGTCACTAAACTTCTGGATCAGAGAGGTGGTCAGAGTTTAAAGATGTTACAAACACCCTTCCATCTCAGTAAGTCAGGGGATAGCCATTCTGCACATTTTTTCATGGAATAGTATTCCTTCACAAAAAGTGCAAAGGTGTCATGCGCTCAGCCTAAAATTATATTCCTGTATTTTGGAGCATTTGTGGTATGTCATGCTTAGTTATTGTCCTGAATTGGATTTCTTAATATAGCATTTGGCATCTATTAGTAGCTACTGTTAAGCTGTGCTTAGTTTTATCATTTTTATTAAAGTTGTCAATTAAAAGCAGTTAGTGCGCATGATTAACGCATTAGTTGATTCTTTCATTAATTTTTTTAACGCGTTAAGTGCACACATGGCTTTGGAGCCCACATCCAGGCTCTATGCTTGCAGAAACTTTGATGTGGTCAGAATCAGCAGCTGTACTTGTTAGTGAGTAGAATAAGTTGGGGTAAAATCAAATATACTTCATAGAGGCATATTTGTTTTTCAGAACTTTGTCTTCAGTAAATGGTCGCTGCTATTATTATTTTTCTTGTGTATATAATAAATGTTTTTGATATTTTTTATACTTTATTAATCGTCTGTGGTGAGTATGATTTCACAGCAGCTTGCAACACAGATTGGTCTCTCCTATGTGGGAAGAACCGGTACATTTTTTTGTATAAGTTGGGCAAAGGGTGTGATTCTTATAGTTGGCAAAATCTCCCTTCCTAGAGGTGAAATATCTGAGTAAGCCAGGTGAAGCTGAGGTGCTCAGAACCAATGAGTTGGCTCCTTGGACACATCTCAAGTTGTTGTCAGTGGTCAATCAGCGGACTGTGGAGAAAGGTTTAGGATTGAACATCACCCCTGTAAGCGTGAATGCACTCTGCTTTGTGTCAGACCTTGTGAAAGGCAGATTCCCCTAAGACTTCCCCTGGCTGATTTTACCAGAGTAGGAATGATCTCAGTTTTGTAACAAAGTACACTTAAAAAGGACTCAGTAGAGATTTTAGGACTCTACACCAGTGAAATTAATAGCGGATTTGTCATGGACGTCAACAGGATTGGGATCAGATCCTTTGTATGGTATGAATAACTTTCTAATAATTAATTAGAAAGTTAATAGATCCACTGCTATTGTCATACTGTCCTTTTTGTTCATATGTTTTTATGTGTATATGCAGTAAGTTTGTTGTAAAGAGGTTTAAATTGACAAAGTAATGATTTAAATAGAAATGTTTCTGTGGAAACTCAATTCTTCTCCTGTTTTCTGGAGTAGGCAAGGACACTGCCATTAACTTCCTGTGTGCTTTTTTATGATATAGTGGAAAAGAAAGGTATGAAAAACAGAAGGGTTTTGATAAGTTTCTTGAGTATGCTTTATAATCCTTAGTGAAATTTGGTAGTTCATTCTATAGTATCAATTTTACAGTTAGCCATTATTTTGTCATTCTGAATATTTTCAAAACCACTTTTAGACCTTTAACATTTTTCAGAAAATTTTCCATTCTTACAATGCATAAACCAGAAATCAGGTTTTGCTGAATGAACCTACCTTTTGCATACGGAAAAAAATATGTAAAAATGTAGCAGAGAACTTTGATTTTAATCAAATTTGGCAGGTTAATTTAACAGTACTAACTTTTTCATACAATTCTGCAGAAAAAAAAAATCGAAGAATTTAGGATTTTATGACCTAGTATTAGTTTTTAAGGCTACAATAAATATTTTCAAATCCATTTAAACTATTCCTGTTTTAGACTATGCTAACGAAAATATCTGCAATCATTACACATAGCATTTTAACTTAAAAAGGAACTATTTACCAAATTGATCTGATTATAAGAACTTATTGTTTTGACATTTTCCTGTCTGTTGCATGGTTTGTTTAGTTTGTTGGTGTTTTTTTTTTTAAAACATGTGAGATATTTATATTGAGATATTAGAAATACTGCTTTTTAAGTTGCTGAAATATAAACAATGCTAAAACTAGCAATAATACTAAGTATGTTTTATTAGAATTTATTAGATGCATTATTAACTTAAATAATATGTCTCAAATGTATTGTGAGCTCCATGACAGTTCATATTTTGTGGCTAATTGCAGGGGCACATGCACAAAGAAAACTACAGAAAAGCAACTAAGACTGTTTAAAGTGAAGATTTATACCTATGGTAAACCCATGATGGAAACAACTCCTTCTGAACTGGGCCTGCCAGAAGTAGAATCTATGGAGTGTTCAGTACCTCTTCACCCTAAGTCTTTTCTATTCAACTTTAAACATGTTGGACATAGCTAGATAGTATGTTGGAATTACCTAATCAAATTATCTTCTTGTAACCTCCTACTGGAAATAAATTTGCTGACTCATTAAACCTGAATCTAGACCTCTAATAGTTTACTTTTATTAAATTCCCTCTACATATTTTCAGTGAAAAATATATACTCTGGTATTTATTACTTTTGGCACTGCTTGAAGGATCCAGAGAGATTTATTCCCCTTCCTCATTTTAGTAGCTTAAACAATCAAGAGACACTCCCACAATCCATACAGTCCATACACCAACTACTTAAAGAAAAACTAAGCATATTATAATAAATAATGAAATATGCAAATACTTTTACTACTAGTAACATATTTCAGAAATCTATATATACACACAACACATTTATACTTTCATATACTTTAGCAGTCTAGTATATATAAACTGTTGCATTCTTAAATTAGGAGGTAAGCTGTTGCGTTGTAATGCAAATCATTCCCATTAGTAGCCCATAAGTTTCTTTTCCCCAGGTTTTTTCTTTCAGTCAAGTCCTCTACAAAAGGTGTGATTTGTAATTAAATATTGAGAAGACATTAGAATGAAGATTTTAGGACTGTCACAGGATCTAAAGATGAAATGCCAGTAATTCTCTGCCCCATAAGAAATCAATAGGGTCTTCATAGAACAGACGCAAGCATTAATTTCATATTATCTTTTCAGCTTGAGCATCAAATAGGACTAAGAGAAGCAGAAGAGAGGTAATGTTCTGTTTCAGATTCAAATAAATCTAATAAGATCCATCTGGCTGGGGTTATAAGGATGCTAACCCCAGTATCCCAGCCATATTTCAGTTTGGATAATTAAGTTCTGGCGACCTAAAATTTCACCTGCAGTTTACAGATACCTGGGACGCTCTCTTGAAGTACTGTAAAGCACTTTACTGAGATGTCAAGATTTCTCTATATATTTTAAATATAAATATATATGTGTAATGCTACATTCACATGTGTACTTATACCTAATTTATATTACATACACACACACACACACACACACACAGGGACTGGGGCTATCATTTTTAATCCATTTGGGGATGCAAGGCTAAAAATATAAGATACTGTAGTCACTATTTTTCTGATTGTCAGACTCGTCCATGTATATATGTGGAATTTGACAGAATTATGTATAGTACATATATGATATAGAACTTCATGAGTGAAATTTACCTTAGGATAGAGGTCATTAGGTCCTAGTAAGCCTTAAAAATGGGGCGGGGGGAATTACAGTACCATAACAGGGTAGCTGTTGGACCCCCTTGGGCCAGAGTAGAAGCAAAAAGTCTGATCTATGTTGTCACATCTTGCAGCTCAGTGGATGCATCTACACGTGCTATTACTTAATGAAATAAACTCCAGTGTAGTTTGAGCTAGAGTCAGCTGCTCCTGGGCACATCATTTACACATGCACCCAAGACCACAGTACTTTGAGCCAGGGTGGAGCAGCCCCAGGCTGGCAGAGGGTCCAGGGAGCTCAACCTTGGGCTCTGGGTGGCAGCATCGGGCAGCAGAGGTGCTGGCTGGGTTACTTCATCTTTTTCTTTTTCTTTCCCCTTCCCCTGCCCCATCCAGATGCGGGTGCTGTTGCAGATCTTGGCTCTCCACTGGTTTCAGTCATACATATCTTCTTTTTCCAACTCCTTCTCTCTTATGTCCCTCTCTACTATATCTCTCTATCTTGTCTTCGGTCTTCCTCTTCCCCTTCTCCCTGGTAGTGCTATTCTGGTAACTTTTTTTCCACGTATTCTTCTGGACTCCTTTGAACATGCTCATACCATGCCAGTCTTCTCTTTTGTACTTCCTTAAATGCCTCCACTAACTTCACCGATCCTTTGATACAAGTATTCCTCATTTTACCCATCTTCGTTACTTCACAGAGCCATGGGAGCATTATCAGCTCTGTCATGTTTAGTAGTCGCCTTTCTTGAGTTTTCTTCAGGGGCCATGTCTCCACTCTGTACAACAGCACTGGATGCACATGTCTTATAGCGCTGGATGCATTGATATTCTTCTGTCACATAATATTCCTGTCACCAGCTTGTCCACTCTGATGTTATCCTGTGGTTCAATTCCTTGTCCTTCAACTCCAACTCCTGAATTCTGATGAATGGTTGACCCTAGATACTTGAACTTGTCAATTTTTCAAACATGTTTCTCATCAATGCTCACATTTCCAATATCAGGTACCTCAGAGAAATCACAGTGCATAAATTCTGTTTTGGATTCACTAATCTTCATTCCTTTTCCCTCTAGAACTTCCCTCAATTGGTCCAATCCAGCTTGCACTTACTCTAGACTCTCAGAGCAAATGGCCACATGGCCCACAAATATCATGTTCTAAGGTAGTCTCCTTCTTATTTGTTCAGTAAACACATCTACACATCCATCATGACTGCAAACAGGAACAGGCTCAAAGCTCACTCTTGACAAATGCCGAATTTCACCTAAAAACTCTTTATTTCTGCTGAACAGCTCTTCGCTTTCATTGTATATTTCCAATACAGGTCCTTGATGGTTCTGATATTTCTCCAGCACCTCCTTAACTCTCAGGCCTTCCCATATTTCCTCCCTGTGTACGTGATTATAGACTGTATCCAGATCAATAAAAATGAAATGGATATCTTTACCAACTTCTCTGTATGTCTCCATCATCTGTCTTATTGCAAAAGCTGGATCCCTGGTTCTTTTTCCCAACATGAATCTGTACTGGCCTTCTCTAATGATCACCTCAATCCCTGACAGTATTATCCTATAGTAGAGTTAGTTAATTTACTTCACCCTAATACTAGCCCACATGTAGACACTTTATTGTGGAACTAATTAGTCAACTCCACAGTAAAGTACACATGCACCCAGTATTGTATTAATTACTTCACCAAGTTGGTAATGTTTCAAAACAGCCATCTACTGAACACAAGAATTAAAGGAGAAATATATGATTCTGTCCTAGTTCATCTTCAGACACTGAATGATTTGTAATGTTAATAGTCTGTTGAAGGGAAGGACAAATTTCCCTTTACATACTTTTTCTTCTCAAGTAGTTTTCTACAGGACATGAAATGTAAATGTTCAGAATACCAGAGCAGTGCTTATTGTACACATCTACAGATGTGTCTTGTGGATCAGTGATGGTATGTGTGCAGAATGCCAAATTTAACCACCCACATGTAAAACATAGTTTGCATGTTAATCACCTACTGCAGCAGAAAAGACTGATCAGATTTCCAAAAAGGACTGTTTATGTAAAAGGAATCATGCACTAGTTCCAAAATATCAGTAGCGGACAGTTCTAACCATATTATTTATTTATTGTGTTTATTGAGGTAGAGTCAATTGCAAATGGAGCCCTACTGGGATAGGCACTGTACAAAGAGAGAATACAAAAATCCCAATGAGCTCAAAATCTAAACAGATAAGAGAGACTAGGGACCATGTTACACATTGTGCTTGAAGCTTCTCAAATATTGATTGATGTTAGCATTAAGGCCTTGTTACACATTCATTTTAGGTAGCTCCTGGAGCTCTTAACCCCTTAGTTGTCCATACATTAACACCTGAAACTTGTTTAAATACACTTTAGGCAGTTTAAACTGCAGAGCAGTTTTATCTCTTATCTGTGTTATCCAGCTCATGTTTCATTTATGTGTGGCTACTCCCCACAGCCACTTTTGGGGGAGCTGGGGGAATAGTTCTTTATCAGCAGGACAGGAAGACAGGGGCCTTAGTAGGAGATCTCAGGTGCCTATATACTAACACCAGGAGCATGGGGAACAAGCCGGAGGATTTAGACCTCCTACTCTGCAGTGTGCATTATGATCTAGTAGAGATTACGGAGACCTGGTGGGACTCCTCATATGACTGGAGTGTAGCTATAGGGGGCTACACCCTGCATAGAAGGGACCGGGTGGGGAAGAAAGGTGGAGGCATTGCTCTCTATGTGAAAGAGCAATACACCTCCTTGCAGGCTGACATCGGCCCCAAAAATAGGCGGCTTGAAACTCTCTGGGTCAAGTTGTGGGGGAATGTGCCGAGAGAGACCTAACTGTAGATGTATACTACAGACCACCAAACTAGGGGGAGGAACTCGATCTGGACTTCACCCGAGAATTAACTGAGGCCGCACATGCATGTGACATGGTTGTCATGGGTGATTTTAATTATCCAGACATCTCCTGGGAGGAACACGCGGCCAAGTTGGATCGGCCATTAACACCTGAAATTTGTTTTAAATACACTTTAGGCAGTTTAAAATGCAGGGCAGTTTTATCTCCTTGTTCTTGCAAAGTCTGGGATTCCTTAGTGAGAGTCTGCCCCTCTGTTAATGGACGCTTCTTTTCTGTCATATTCCCTACCACAGAGGAAATTCTCCTTTACCATTTTTGCTAGAGTTAAACATGTCATTCTTCCTTTTCTCACTTCTTTTGAACAACGCTGCATCCAAATCTTCTCTCCTCTCCTCCTGCCTCCATGTTGTTGTCATAATAGCATCCACCAAACTCCTTCCTGTCTGACTTCCTCTTCTATTTTGGAATGAATTTCTCTCTTTTAACAACCTCACATGCACCTTGAGTGACTTCAGCTTTCAAACTCATGATTTATATTATTTAGCTTACTTCATCTATATTAAATTTGCAGGTCTGATTCAACTCTCCCATGCACAAAATGGCCCCACACTAGAACCGGGTACTGCAGACTACAGTATAACTTAGAAAGACCAAAGTTAGCTTTAAACAAATTAGCTGAGATTTCAGAAGCAGTTGAGCCACAGCAGCAGGGAACTTTACCTGAGTAATGTATCTTATTTGGCCTGTCTGTCAGCCTTTCCATGACTTTCAATCCATCAATGCTGCTGGCTTCTTCAGGACTGCTATCACCCTTTCCTTCCTGCCTTCTCCTTTTATATAGTAGTGGATTCACTCCAGGCTTTGCTGTCTTCCACTCAGAGCTGGTTTATCCCTCTATCCAATAGAAAGGTTGACTTTGCCAAAGCACAGGAATAGCTCACCCCTGCCACCTGCTTCCTCTGCTTAGCTGTCATGCTATGGAGTATCTTACATGGAAATCCTATGATCAGGTTGACTCATTCATTCATTTATAACTCTTTCAGTTCTATCATCAAATTAGTTAAATATTCCTACTCAATCGAATCCCAGCTGTCTTCTGCCCATTTCTGATTCACCCCTTAAATCTGCCTTTCTTTTTGCCTTGACGTATTTTTCTGCACAGGCTAATTTTCTCCAAGATAAAACTGACAAAATGCAACGTGACATTTTACCTTCCCTCTACTTCCCCTTCCCTGTCATAGGCACAGAAGTTTCTCATCTACTCTCTACTCCTTTCCTGAGTGATCTCTATCCCTGATCTTCAGTACTACTTTCCTTCTTCCTCTCTATTAACCTCTCAGAGCCCTCTGGATCTTTGCTTCACAATACAATTATAATTCAGGCTTTCCCAAAACGAAAAAAAACAAAAAACAACTTGACCCCATTTGCCCCTCTAATTACTATCTATCTCCCTTCTTCCTCCAAAATCATTGACCATGATGCTTGCTATCTTTGCCTGGAGATCCCCTCATCCAACTCCATTTTAAACCTTGTCCAGCACCGGGTCTGCTCCTTTCACTTCCACCAAAAGCACTTTTGCTAAAATCTTAATAACTTTTTCCTATAATCAGTACTCTTTCTTTATTCTCCTTGACTTATCAGCCATCTCTGTCACATTAAAACATGTCCTCCCATGTTACTCCATGTTCTTCTCTTCTGTTTTTATTTCTACCTCTTTAATTCCTCTTTCAGCGAATCTTTCACATTTTACATCAAACTTTCTAAGGGGCCTATGGGGATCTTCCTTTGGTCTCCTCATCTTTTTTTTATATACTTTATGCTGTTGTGATTGCACCTGCAGACACAAATTTAATTACTGCCTTTATGCAACTCACAGATCCAGCCTTCTATTCCACACCTGTCTCCTTCTGCCCAAACTAAATTCTCAGCTTGTCTCTAATATTTCCTGTGAACATACAGCTGTCAGTTCGAGTCCAACCTAGATGAAACAGCTTTTAATCTTCTCCTCCAAGGCCTCCACCTGTCAGTCACTGTGGGTGATACCACCATCTTGACTGTCATTCAGGACTGTAACATGAATGTCATTTATCAACTTTCCCCTTTAGGTCCTCAAATCTAAATTATGACTAAAATCATGTAGGTTATGTTTGCATTAAATATCTAAGATAGAGCTTTTCCTACCCATTCACGTAGCTAAAATTCTCATCCTTTCATAACTTTATATGCCTGAAATATCTTTCCCCATCTTCAATAAATGCAGTTTTGTTGCTCATATAAGTTTAGAATGCTGCTGCAAATATCATTTTCAGGCTGTCACTTTGATAATATATTACAGCTCCCTTTCCATCCTTTCATTGATGCCTGTTCTCTATCCCATTAAACATTGGTTTCTTGTCTTTCAAGATCCCTCAGGGCCAATCCTGCCTCCAGTCAGTATGTGATGCCATCCTTCGTCATCCACTTACTAAATTTCCAAACAAAAATGCTTGTGCTCTTTCATGAAGCTCCTCACTGCTGGGAGAAACTGTTCATCAGCTTCTGAAAAACATATTTCTATTGAACTTTAGACCCCTCTTTTCCATGATACTTACAAAAAAATGACCAAAGGTTTCTGATGGGTAGACATGATATCCTCTGATACAGACCTATGTTCACCTTGTTTTTGTATATCACAGGTGCCTCCCTCCATCTGCTGTTTCTTGTCTTATTTTTAAATTTTAAATTCTTTGGAACAGCCTTTGTACAGCACTTGGCAAAAGGACGTCCTCCTGCTAGGCATCATGGTAATATATGCCAAATAACAATAATTGTATTTTCTATCATATAAAATTGATCATAAAGTATATTTTCATTCATGTTGTATGTTATAGCATACTTAGTAATGCTACAGTGGCTACAGTACTCTTATATTTTGGTATGGTACCTTTAGTATACCTGTCTTCTAGAATCCTATTTTTTCACTAATTTGAAAACCTGAAGAAACCTAGAGTGAAACTAATGTAGGTGTACCACATCTTAAAATCAAGCCAAAAGTTTGGTGGTCTTTTTCACTTCCCCTAGATTTTTCTTAAATAACAGTTTAGGAAAAGAAGAAGAATCATACAGCAGAACTGAATAACCATACCGGGCAAGCTACTACCTTAGAGAATTTTTATTCCTAGCAATGCTTATTTTCAGACGCCTAACTTCAGATAATCAGTTTGAAAATGTTGATCTATAGTCTCAGACCAAATCTCACAAAGGCCACAGACTTTATGAATAACTGATTTTTAAGTTTGGTGAATTTTCAGGATTTGTTTTAGAACTTCAACTGTTAGTAGCCCTAATATACAAAAACTCTGCACCATCTTTCAAAAGAAAAGAAGGGAAGGAAAGCAATCTCTTGTGCAATTACTATTAAAAGTCTCTGCAGGCTTCATAGTTAGATGCCTCAATAAGAAGGTAAAATACTAGATGTTTTTCCTCTGGAGAATACGGCTCTTTCCTCTTTCAAGATCCCTCAGGGCCAATCCTGCCTCCAGTCAGTTTGTGATGCCATCTTTCTTCATCCACTTACTAAATTTCCAAACAAAAATGCTTGTGCTCTTTCATGAAGCTCCTCACTGCTGGGAGAAACTGTTCATCAGCATCTGAAAAACATATTTCTATTGAACTTTAGACCCCTCTTTTCCATGATACTTAAAAAAAATGACCAAAGGTTTCTGGTGGGTAAAGGTTTTTCCTCTGGAGAATAAGGTTCCTGGCAAAGGTTATAGTCCTGATGAGATTAAGGTGTTAATTGTGCTATATATAAATAACTGGCCACACATTCATCCAATCTATGGCTTCATAAAATGGCAAACTAGAAACAAAAATATTACTCCATAAATGTGTAACATCTTTGTGACTGGTTTGTATGAATTAAATGCATGGCCTGTTTTATCATTCCAGTAATGACAAGCAGCTGATTGGGACAAGTGGCACCTGGGAATTGGGGAGCTGCCAGATACCAAGCTGCCACTTCCCCTCCATGCTGGGGTTCAGCTGGGGAGCAGGGAGATTTGGGCCTCTAGCTGTGTGTACTCCTCAATGCTGGCAGTCATGCAAACCTTGGGTTTGAGGAATTTTATGCCCCACTCCCAGGTTTAAGAAACCTGCTATACATGTGTTGCATCACAGATCAGGAATGAGGCATCAACCATCTGTGCAACTGCCTTAACACCTGCCAGCTGCCTGAAAGTAAATATTGTAAGTACATGCCAGAAAAATGCCACACTCCAACATACACTTGGATGTTTGGTACAAAAGCCTGTATGAAGAAGACCTCTGTAAACCACCTACCAGTCGCTTATGCCTCTTTAGTCCTAATGTGACAGAGTGAGTCCTGGAAATAGTGTCCAGTAAGTGGTATTCCAGACAGCCTAGATGGAGCCAGCAGGAACTTCCTGGTGTAGCAGAGCAAGAGCAAAGCTAGACCCCAACCCCTTGCAAGGGTAATGGTAAAACTATAACCTCGTTACTTTAAATAGCTTTTCATACAACTTACTTCACATAATAAAGAGTTTCTTGCATATCACAAACCTTATCAAGACATTACACCACAGAGGGGAAAAAATGCAGGAACATAAATTGTGTTCGGTGGTTAACTCTGAAACCTAATGACAATGGGTTTAAATATCAAACAAACCAGAAAACCTTAAATTATGATTTTAAATGCAGTTAAGTTATTCATGAAATATTGAATGCTGAAAAGCTATAAGGAAGGAAAAAATAATATTGAAGGGGCTAGAAAGGGGAAGGAATTACAAGTCCTGGAAGAAAAATAAAAGGTTCTTAAAAGAATTTAAAGTTTTTGAAAATTAAGTTTTCAATTAGCACGTTGGAAGTATAAACTCCCAGATTATGACTGTCATTCACAACAGGTTAGACAAAATTGCATACACTTGAGTTCACAAAGCAAGTTCTATAAGAACAGTTTGAACATGATGCTGGAGCTGTCTACACAAGTCTTGCTCTATAAATAGATAAAAATTTTGTCAAACTGAAGAGATGTTGTTGAAAGGAAAGAATTAGTACTTGAGTATTTAAAAGTCTAAAAGTAGCAAAATGTGCAAGCAGCCAGGGATGTGTCATAGAACAGAACTCTTTGAAATGTCAAGGTTTTTATGGACTACTCAGTTTAAACTATATGGAGATACAGATGTGTCTATGTTGCTATAGCATTATTCATTTAAAATTAATGTTATTGGACAGTTTTGCCATCCAGTAGTAATGCTGTATACAAAAGAGGAAACAATTTCAGGGATATGTCAAAATATGAAGTGGTGATCCAAAGTAGGATCGAAATATGCAGTGGTGACAGTAATATGATCCTGTAGGTGGGGGTGTGAAGATGTGGCCAATAGGCCTATGCAGCCCCAAATCTGGTCCCTGGTGCTACCCCGGGTTCTTATAGTTGACCCACATGGCACACAATGGACCAACACCATGTACAGGACCTGGGATGCATGCCACATGTGGTGCCCATTCCAGCTGGTCCTGGGCTGGACTGCACACAGTGTCCATTTTTGCTGGTCCGGGATCTGTGATGTATGTGGTGACCACTATGGCCAGTCCAGGACCCACATTTCACACAGCACCCAAGTGGCACTACATGTGACATGCATCTTGGACCAACTGGAATCGGCACCATAGGCAACACAGTCCTGGACCAGTGGGGATGGGTACCACATGAAGCACATGTCCTGAACCAGCCAGATTGTGCAACACATGTGGAGTGCATTGCGGACCGCCTGGAACAGGTACTGCATGCAGTGTGGGTCCTGGAGCAAGTGCCATGGGGCTTGGATCCAGTATTCATGGGGGGCGGGGATGGGCAGAGGAACAGCGTGGGGAAAGGCTCTATGGGTCTGATCCAGCTTGTTAACCAGCTCTGCACCACTCACTTGGCCTGCAGGGACAGATGAGTTTGACACCCCTGCAACATAGGACAAGGGATATCTAAAATTACTCTGCACTATACTTTAGTAAAACCAGCTGTCAAGGCTATAAATTGTGGCAACCCACTTTTTTTTAGTCTGGAGGACATCCGCCATCATCTGAGGAGTAAGACTCGCAAAAAATAGAACATAAGGATTCTGAGAAAGACTTGCAAATTTATTATGCTACCCCACACATTCATTCCATCTGTTTGACCCTGGCTCCAGTATAAGAAGCATGGGCAGAAGCCCACTGTTAGCCCCGGGACCCCCAGGACCCCCCAAGAGGATCCCAGTGGGCCCTGACCCCCAGCATAGCTGGGAGGTAGGTGGGGCCATGGTGGGAGGGGAGTAGTACAGCTGCAGGGCAGCTGAGAGAAGCTGAGGAGGGTCATGCCCCCACACTGGCTCCTACTTGGCCCAGTCCCTCAGGGAGTCACGCGACCAGTGCTGCCCTGCGCGTGAGGCAGGGGAAGGGTGGGGACTTACCTCTCCCCTCTTCTGGTTGGGCAGGGCCCCTCAAGCCCCAAAAGCAGTGTGGCACCATTGGCAGGCCCTACTGTGCATATGCAGAGTTTAAAAGGGCCCACTAATGGCACAAGCCGCAATTTAGCCCCAGTTCCGGTGCGAGATGCATGGGCAGAGGCCCGTTGCACCCCCGGGACCCCAGGTCTCCCAAGAAGACCCTGGAAGACCCTGGCTCTCAGCACAGCTTGGAGGTAGGTGGGGCCTGTGGTGGGAGCAGCACAGCTGCAGGGCAGCTGAGAGGAGCCGAGGAGGGCCATACCTTACTGGATCCTACTTGGCCCAGCCCCCCAGGGACCCACATAAACAGAACCTGTAAACAGGTGTGCTTCTAGCACCATCCACGAGTTAGCATGGGATTTTGCACAGGAGGGTGCACAGGAGGGGCCCGAGGCCCCTGGCAGGGAGCCTGAAAGCAAGGGTCTGCACAGTAGTAGCCCAAACTACCACAAGGACCATGGTGGGAGGGAAGCATCATACCCCGAAGCTCCCCCCTGAACATGGGCCGCCCTGCTCTGGTACCACTGGGGTCTCCACCCAGACAGAGTCCATGCTTCCAGCCTGTACCCAAATGGAGCCTGCAGTACCTGCTCCCACCTGGGCGAGACCCATGCCCATGGCCTCCACTCAGATGGAGCCCTAGGCTTCCTGTGAAGGCTGCCTGGTATGGATGCAGGCAGCTGGATCTGGGAGCACTGACACCTCCTCTTGTGAGATGTGCTCAACGGTGGAGGTCCTAGAGTGCCAGAGAGAACTCCAGGCAATGGCTATGTGCCATTAGAGATGTAGAGCAGGAACTGGACACCTACTTCCAGGCACTCCACCCTATGACTGATGGCACCTTGGCAGAAATAAAGAGCCACCATGAGGTCCAGCCAGGTGTTGCCTGGATGGAGGTAGTCTCCATCCCTAGGAGGCACTGCAACAGGGAGACCGATCCCCTGGAGCTGCACAACTACTTCAAACCCCTTACACCAGCTGAGCCGGCTGAACTCCTGGCCCCAGCATGTGAGGAAGGAAGGCCACCAGCAACTTCCTATGACTGGGTAATAGGTATAGAAGGCTATACCCTCTATAGGAGTGTGCCTGCCTGGCCTCGAACATCCTGTTCAATGCCTCTCTAGTTCGTGTGCTCACCGGGATCCGCCCTGCCATTGCAGGTGGTCTTACGAGGAGGTCTTCACACACAACGCCGATCGCTCCCTTCTCGCCTGCTACGACTTTGAATCTTCCTCAGTGGGGGGGCTTAGTTCTGCGCAATTACCCTCACTAGCCACTTGCTCCTTCGGCGGTCTTCCGTGAGGCTCCACCTCCCCTCTACCTCGCCCTATACCCAGCCTGGTGGGTCACTGTCGATCCTGCGGCTGATCCTGTACTCCCCAAGTTTCTATCAAGCAACAAGCGTACAGCTCCTCTTTCCGTTTTTCTCACTTCCCTCCACCTCAACCCCTTCCGGTACGGGGAAACACGAAATACTTTCTCTAGCAAAAGACAAACACAAGAAAACCACCACCAACACCGTGCCCCCATGTGTGTACCCACAATAGACCCCGTGCTCCTATTTGACCGACAGGGTCCTTTATAGTTCACCTAGCCCTGTGGCTTGGTCCCTACCACCCTAGTTATGGTTGCTCTCCCCCAGTGCCTTTCCAATGTCATCACCCTCTCTCTGGGCCTTCAGTATTGTCGCCCTCTCTCTGGGCCCTCACGATCTCGTCGCTCTCTCTCTGGGATTCCACCACTCTCTGCAGCCCTCTCTCTGGGGCTTCGCAGTGAGGCTGCCCTCTCTCCGTGTCTTCACCACCCTGCAGCCCTCTCTCTGGGTCTTCACAACCTTGCCCCTCCCTCTGGGGTGTCTCTTCAAGTACCCTGGGTCCCGCCACCGTCCCACTTGTTTGGAGGCTGTAAGGAGGATCAGTGTCTCCTCCTTCTCCGCAGAGGCTACTGGTCCTGGGGTTTCTCCAGCTTCCTTCTTTGTTTCTTGCTTTTCCCTGCACTGGAGCTCCTGCTCCTAGCGCAGGCTTGTCTTTGCTGCTGCTGACAGCTTCTCCCTCGCTGTGTGAGGTGTTGGATCCCTCTCTGCTGGAGATCATTGCCTCTCACTCTGCACCATCCTTCTGGCTGATTCTGCCAGCCGGGGCTCCTCCCAGCATCCAACCCCCTGCCTCTCTGTGTGCCATCCTTTTTGTCTCTGCTGGCCAGTAATTGCTGCTGACATCACCTGCCGGCCACGGCTGAATGAAAGCGTGGCTAATGGCCCGCGTGGGCTTTTCCCAACGTTCCTGTTTTGGCTCAGGTCCTGCTGTGAGTAAGTGTTCTTTTTTTATTTTTGTTTTTTCTGCTCCTCCCCCATTTCCTGACCCCGGGGTTCCCCCCTTGGGCTTTGGGGTCTCCCCTGCTTGTCTCTCCCTGTGACAAGGAGAAATCGTGTTGGGAAGAGGGGTGAGGTGTAGCTCTCTATGTCAAGGAGAAGTACACTTCCCTTCAAACATGGAGGGTGTCTTGAGACCCTCTGGGTTAAAATAAAGGGGGAACATGGGGAAGGGAATATACTTGTAGGAGTCTATTACAGACCTCCTAACCAAGAAGAACTGGATCTTGAATTCAATAGGGAAGTGGCCACGGCTGCACATTCCCAATGTGTGATCATCATGGGAGACTTCCCATGACATCTTGTGGGATGAGCACATGGCCAGGTCTGACCGGTCATGTAAACTCTTCACCTGCATTAACGACCTGTACCTAATGCAAGAGGCCTACGGGCCAACTAGGGGAGAGGTACTGCTGGGTCTGGTTCTGGCCAAAGGGGATGATCTGGTGAGTGACCTGAGGAGAGGGCAAGCTTGGTGACAGCAACCATGATCTGATTACTTTCTCTGTCCAACACAGGGTGGGCAAATCCCTCAGCAAAACAGAAATCCTCAACTTTGGGAAGGCTGACTTCCACAAACTCAGGAGACTGGTCAGCCAGGCACTAAGGGACCATGGCCCCCTAGAAAATGGAATCCATGAGGAATGGTTGTTCCTAAAGAACTCAATCCTCAATGTGCAAAGAAAGTCAATCCCATCCCACAGGAAATGCAGTCAGAGGGAAAGAAAGCCCCCTTGGCTCAACAGGGAACTTCTGGGTCTCTTGAAACAAAAAAGAGAAGCCTAAATCAGATAGAAAATTGGAATCATCACCAAGGAAGACTACTCAGCACTAGTTCATACCTGCAGGAAGTGGTCCAGAAAAGCCAAGGCAGCAAGGCTAACCAGAGTCAAGGCTAACAAAAAGTCATTCTTCAGATATGTGGCAAGTCGGAGGAAGAACAAAAGCAACACTGGCCCCTTGCAAGATCAAATGGGGCAGCTGATGTCTGATGCCCCAGAAAAGACCAATCTCCTAAATGATTACTTTGTGTCAATTTTCCATCCACCCAAGGGGGTCATGCTGTCAGACAGGCCATAAAGCAACCAGGGCTCGGGAGATGGGCCCACAACTGACGTAGATAAAGTGAGAGAACACCTCAAGAGGCTTGACATCCATAAGTCTGTGGGCCTGGATGGATTACACCCCAGAGTCTTAAAGAGCTGGCAGACATCATAGCATGCTCTATGGCCAAGGTATCTGAAAGCTCGTGACACTTGGGTGATGTACTGGAAGACTGGAAAAGAGCCAACGTGGTCCCAATCTTCAAGAAAGGGAAGAAAGAAGATCCAGGGAATTACAGACCTATTAGTCTGACATCCACCCCTGGAAAGATCTTAGAGAAAATTATCAAGGGATCCATCTGCAACAGGCTAAAGGAAGGCAACCTACTTAATGCCAGCCAACATGGTTTTATTACTGGAAGTTCTTCCCTGACCAACCTCATCTTCTATGACCAGGTGATGCATTGCCTGGACAAGGGAGACAAGGTTGATGTCATTTATCTGGACTTCAAGAAGGTCTTTGACTTGGTCTCCCATGATGTTCTCATGACCAAGCTGGGGAACTGTGGCCTTGACCACCTCACGTTCCGATGGCTGGGGAACTGGCTCCAGGTTCAGACCCAAAGGGTTGATGGGAACAAATCAACGTGGTGCAAGGTTACCAGTGGAGTCCCCTAGGGCTCAGTGCTTGGGCTGGTACTCTTCAATATGTTCATTAATGACCTGCATTCAGGCATCAGATGCAAACTAGCAAAGTTCATGGATGACACTAAACTATGGGGGAAGGCGGTAATGATGGAGGATAGGCTGGGGATATAGGCGACCTGGACATGCTTGCAAAGTGGGAAAACCAAAACCTGATGGCATCAATGTAGAGAAATGCAGGGTACTCCACCTTAGGAGAAAAAAACAGCATCATACTTACAGGCTCAGCAGTGCTATGCTCGCTAGCACCACAACCGAAAGGGACTTGGGGGGGTCTTGATTGAATGAACCCCCAATGTGATGAACATGAGCCCCCAATGTGATGCCATGGCCAGCAAGGCAAACCAAACTCTGGCTTGCATCTACCGATGCATATTGAGCAAAACCAGGGATGTCATCCTCCCGTTTTACTCGGCCTTAATGAGGTCGCAACTGGAGTACTGCATCCAGTTTTGGGCCCCCTTCTTCAGGAGGGATGTGGATAAGCTTGAGAGAGTCCAGAGGAGGGCCACCTGTATGATCAAAAGCCAAGAGAGCAAGCCTTATGAGGAGAGGCTGAGGGGCATGGGACTCTTCAGCCTGGCAAAGAGAAGGCTCAGGGGGGACGGTGTGGCTGCCCACAAGTATATAAGGGGTTTGCATCAGGATCTGGGAGAACAGTTGTTTACCAGGGCTCCCCAAGGGATAACTAGGTCTAATGGCCATAAACTTTTAGGCCGATTCAGATATGATAAGGAAAAACTTCTTTACAGTCCAAGTGTCCAAGGTCTGAAACAGACTTCCCCCATAGATGATGCAAGCACCTACTCTGGACTCATTCAAAAGGCATTTGGATATTTTTCTTGCTGGGATCATCTGATCCCTGAAGACTTCCTGCCTCTGGCAGGGGGGGCTGGACTCGATGATCTCATGAGGTCCCTTCCAGCCCCTAATGTCCATGAAATCTATGAAACTAAATGCAAATGTGTCTACAATTACTCAAAGCAAAGCACTCCTCCTTCTTAATACTCAGTAATAATTTATAAATGTTAGTCACTTCCAATTTAACCTCTATACTATCCCTTGACTCTGGCTAACCAATCAAAGAATTGTGGTCCATGTAAATTTTGAGCACAGAAGGTACAGACTGTTTTAAATGATCAAAGGTGGTACATCTGTTTTTGTTGTAAAAGCAGCCTGTTAGGATTGATGACAGCTTGGTTAAATGCAGTTCTCATGAAAAACTTGAGAAGATTAGGAAGTTGTCAGAAAAAGATCAATGGAGGTATAGGGACTGCTTTTGGAAGTTGCTCTGAATCACCGAATAAGGATTTAGTTCTGTTATAAATCAACGGGCATGTGTCAAAAATGGGAAACAGTATAAGAATTTTTCTTTATAGTACAACTACACTTACATTTAATAGAAGAGTGAATAATGTTAACACACCACACCTAGAATCTATTCCTTCACCATCTTTCAGCTGCTCTAAATTGCTAAATCCATATCATTATTAATATTTTATAATATAATAGTACCTAAATCCCTAACCAAAATTAGCTATGCACTGCATTAGTTGCTGCATGTGTATAGAATAAAATAGTGTTTCTGTCCCAGGAAGTCAAAATCAAGGTTTCTGAAAAGATGTTACTGGTGAGTGGAAAGGGAAGCAGGGAATATTAATAGTAAAATGAGAATACTTTACATTGTAGGCAATGCTTCCAGTTACCACTTGCCTAGCCATTATCATATGTCAGGAATACAGTTGAGACTGTTTTCAGATCACAGCACGGTAGTATTTGCCATACTGCAGGAACAAAATCCTTTAATCTTTATTGACAAGAGTACTATGGTCTGATGTGCTTGATTTTCTAAATATTGCTCTCAAAAAAAATGTGGCTAGAACATGAAAAGCAAGTTTAACAGCATCTATATTTCTCTTCCAGTGTCTATAAAAGACATGGATCAAGATACAACAACATTTAAATATATTCTTGAAGGAAACAAATCATAAACCTATACTACTGTACACCTCAGGAACCAAGAGGCAACTGATCTTTTTTTTAAAATCATTTATAATATTTTGCTTCATATCAGGAATTTTTACTGAGAAAAACTGATGTCTCAATTTGTTTAGCAGAATGTTGAACTACAGTGAGACTGAATTTAAATTCTGGAATTTTTTTTAGAAGTTCAGTGTTTAAATTTTTTTCCAATGCACTTAGGGTACCTACAGATGTTCAGGCCCCTGCTCTACGTGGTGTCATGACTTAGAGTCCCTACCCCAACCCAACAGATTTTCACCTATAGGATGTGGGGGAAGGGAGTAGAAAATTGAGCCAGTCTGCACTGGCCCTCCTGGCCAGCAGGCAGAGGTGCTCCAGCAGCTTCTGAAGAGGCTGCTGAACTGCACCCCCCAGCTCCAGGGCTATCAAGAGGGAGGATGGGGGAGAGGGGAAGTGAGCAGCATGGAGCTGCTGGCTGGGCTGTGCTCTGCCTGATCTGGAGGTGGGGTGGGGTGGAACAGAGCCACCTTGCCTCATGCCCCTTCCCCCACCCACACAGCTACCCCAGCCTGGCTTATCCCAGAGGGGGAGCTCAGCTGGGCCTGTGAGACCAGGGTGCCCTGTTCAATCCCTCCTGCCCTCCAGCTCAGGCCAGGAAAAGCAGCCCACAGCTACTGCTGCTGCTCTCTAGTGTCCCAGCCAGAGTCAGGGGGAGGTGCAGTGGAATGGAGCCCCCCTGCCTTGTGGGTCTGGCCTGGCTCCCCCCACTACCCCAGCTGTGATAGCTGGTGGGGCAGGCATGAGGTGACGGGGCTCTGTTTCACCCTCCCCCCTCGAGCTCAGGTCTGGCAAAGCCCAGCCAGCAGCTCCATGCTGCTTATTTCCCCCTCCCTCCTACCTGACAGCCCTGACCCTGCATGAAAAATTAGCTCTGGAGAGAACACAAGTTCCCTAAGGCACTCTAAAGCAGAATGCCTTAATTTAACCTGATTGGGCAAGGGTTAATTTTTCATGCATTTGGCCATTTTAAAAGTTCTCTGCAGCCATGCACATGTGTTGGGTCATGGCTGCAGAGCACTTCCAGGGGCCAGATTGGGCAAAAATGTGACTTCTGTCTGCATCCTTAAAGAACGTTGTAGAATATCTTAATAAAATGAAATAGTACTTTTATTACATACATTTATTGTATTCTAATTGGGAAATACCATGAGAACACGAAATCTGAATAACGCTTAGGGACTTGTACTTGTCTTCCTGCCCCCACTGATTTTGGTTTCTGTAGGAAACTCCCATCATGTCTCCCAAGACACATGTAGATATACATGTAAAATTGACACAATGGTCTTTCAGTATTCCACGTGTTCTATGGTGTCTGACATATCACACTGATTCCAAGGTCTCTCATCTGCCACACTTCCAACCTATGCTTTCCTTAATTCCACCCGATTTCTACCACTGCCACCCCTAAAGGATGCTGTTACAGATTACCTTTAAAACAGTTTAACTCTGTGGAATGCTATGCCCTTGTAAGTTAGAACAGCTTCAGGGCAGTCACAGGTTAAGGCAGGGGTGGACAATTTTTTTGGGTGGAGGGCCGTTTAACAAGATTTGGTGATCTGTCGAGCGCTGCATGGGGAGTTCTGCCCCTTGATAGTTTCCCTGCCCCCTGGCTGCCATCTTTGGACTGGACATCCCACCCCTCTGCCCCCCAGAAATGCTCCTTTAGGGAGGGGGCATGGGTTTGCCATCTTAGAACCAGAAAAAAAACAAATCATACACCAAAAGTCAAACACCTACTATAACATACTTTCATTTTATTACAAAAAATATTTTTGTCATGATCTGTGTTTGTGTACCGTATATAGTGGTGACTGCATAATAACTAAAAAATAAAGTCTTACTCTTGTATTTTGTGTGGGGGTGTGTGGTTGTGTGTGTGTGTAGTGTGGGGGTATATGGTGGGGGGTGTATGGTGGGTGTGGGTGCATGTGTATTGTGGGATGTGGGTGTCAGTGTGTGCATGGTGGGGAGTGTGGAGGTGTTTATGGTGGGGTGTGGCATGGGGGAGTTTGTGAGGGGGTGTGGCTGTGTGGGGGGGCATAGGGTATGTTGGGGGGTTGTGTGGCATTTGTGGGGTGTGGGTGTGTGGCTCTGGAACACAATGTCCTCTCCTACAGTCAATGCGGGCAACACTGAGGTGGGGGGTTGTGTATATCTGTGTGTGTGATATTTGTGGGGTGTGAAGGATGGTGGGAGGGCTGGGGGGACCCTCCCCACACTCCCCCATGGTGCAGCAGCAGGTGGGGACACTGGTGCCTGGTGCCAGCACTGCATGTCGCAGCAAGGAGTGCAGCCCTCGCTGGGCCATTTGTTTCCCCAACACTCCCCACTCCCACGGGGCACAGGAGGGAAGCCCCAGGTGTTGGAACCAGCTACTTTCCCTGCCCCAGCCCACTCTAGGACCTGGGGCTTCCCTCCTGTGCCCTGCAACCCATGTGGCAGGGACTGCACTCCTTGCAGCACTGGCTGGAGCCAGGAGTCAGGCACCAGCGCCAAACAGAGTGCCTCCCTGCTGCTGCTGCCCCCTGCTGCCTGCCAGGGCTGCACACCATGGGGGGAGTGTGGGAGTGGCCCCATACCTCCCTTACACCCATACTCTGCCCAGCTGAGCTCAGTGCTGACCCCGCCCCCTCGGCGAAGGCTTCACACTGCAGCCAGCCCCATGCTCCTGCCCAGCTGTAGCCCTGGCCCTGCCCCCACCCCTTGCTTCCCTATCTCCTGCCCAGAGGGAGCAGGATGCAAGGGAAGCCTGAAGCAGCAGCCCCACCTCATGCTAGCAGGGCCAGGCCCTTCCGCCCATGACGGTGGAAGTGAGGCATAACAGGATATGCTGCTCCCAACATCATGGGCGGAAGGGCTGGGCACAATTCATTGGTAGGCTGCCACAGGCTGGATGAAAGTGCCTGGTGGGCCAGCTGTGGCTCACAGGCCATATTTTGCCCACCCTGGTTTAAGGCTTAATGCTGACATAGACCTGCACAACTGTGACTTGCAACTGGAAATCAGGGACATGGAGAGGAGCCAGGACTCTAACCCTCCCCTGAGGTGGGAGAGGAGGGGAAGAGTGCTAAGTATCTTGGCATGCTGTGGCTTCTCTCACTCTGCAACCAGCAGGAGTTAGCCAGAGCTGAGGATAGGAGGGGAAGGGAAAAGTCTTGAGAAACACAAGTGCATGGGCAGGCGTAGTAAAAAGAATTAAAGAGAAAGGAGTGGAAAAAAAGAATAAAAATGAAGAACCAAAATCTTGCATGTGTTTCACTGAATTGGGATTAGTTTGGGGAGGAGCTGGGTTAGTACTCACACCACAGCTGAGCTGAGAGCCAGCAAGCTCACTACATGAATACCATAACAGGGCAGAGCTGACACCCAGTGGGCTCACTGTATGTATTTTCTACTCCTTGGGGGCTAGAGGGCATGTTGGCTTGGGGCCAGTACCACCCCCTGGAAGTAGAATTCAGGAGGGCTGAAAGTTTGTCCACAGAACAAAGGAGTGGGAAGGGCTGGGAATGGTGCATCCTGGGATGTTGGAGGAATGAAAACAGAGTGTCTTATCTCCCTGGAGCAGAATAACAATACCCTGGACTGACCTGGGTAAAATGGATCAAAGATAACCCTTGCCTGAACTGGCATAACTTTAAAATGTCGAGACGGTACTTAGCATGGGTGAACACCTTTTAACAGGAGAATGCTCCTATTTTAGGTGCCTTTATGAGGGTTTAAACACAACCTGTAACACTACTCTTACTCTTTTTGCTGTCCATACTCCTCTGCATTCTCCTCCTTTCCTTTTCCAGGCTCTTTGCTCTTATTACTCACTTTCTGCAAGTCCTCCTAATCACAGCTTGGCCTTCCAAATGAATGGATTAAAAATGGCACTGAGAAGAGGTACTTGTTGCCATCCAGATCAGTTTGCTTTCATGTCATGCTTCATCCTCCATCTTTTAATCTCTGATCTTTTTTTTTTAACATTGTAAGAACTTGAACCAAGGACTAGGAAACTTTTCTGTATTTGTTGAGAGGTTGTACTTGGTGTTCTAATACCAATGACAGCATCAGAATGTAGTTAATTAATTACCACTAGTTGCCCTCCATGACTTGAATTGAGCCACTAGATAATGGACATGAGAGATATGTAACAATGCCAAGTGGAGAGTGAAAAGTGGTTACCACTTTGACCCATGAAAATGAAACTACAGCACTGTTACCCAACCAAATATTTCTTCAGTAGTCTGTTCATTACTTTAAAGATGTGTCAGGAGTGAAAGCAAGGATAACTTAACATACATGCAGTCTTACTATTCAAAGCAAGTTTCAAGTTTTAATTAAAAGACACTTACAGAAATTCAGAATTTAATTAAATATTACAGAAATCATAACTCAGCCTAATTCAATTGTGATGCCAAGCTGGAGATTACCTGGTTTATGTGCTTTTTGTCTCCTTGGGAATTTTACCATCTGTGCTCATTTCCACCAGGACTGGAACTCAAGATAAAGTCATTTATTTCAGCTAGCATATCAGTATTTTTGGCTTTAAGGATACATAATAAAAGAACAAAAACTAGAGGCACTATTTTGGATATTGACTTTACAGATCCTATAATAAAATTCCCCAACCCCTCCACAAACATTCTCTAGTAAAATCATGGCATTTTCCCTTTGGGTGTGCTAAACTATGGTTTAATCGTGGTTGGTCCTACTCACTCATTCTTTCCCTTTACAAGTTCATGTAGTCCTTTTCTGACTGATAATTATTCCCTAAGATGTACTGAATGCCTTTTTATGCTCTGTGGCATGGATTTTCCCCTCCTTTTCTACTTTTGACATGGTAATAATTAAAAATTGCCATTTAAAAAGAAAATAAATCCTGTTTGCTTTCTAAAAAGTTTATAAAGAGATGTACTCACCAATTCAAGTGTATTTAGAACTGAACAAAAGCTGTGGAACTTTGAGCTATACTTAAAACAATGTTTAACAAAAATTTCCCAGCTGCAAAGGCTTGGTCAGTATTGCTATGCTGGAGTATAAAAAACCTATTCGTCATGAAAGAATAGTCAAATTAATATGAGCAGAACAGATGTCTCAGCAGATCAGTAATACTAACATATGCCAAAACATAACATCTGAAAAACAATGAGGAAGATCAAGACAATAAGCACCTGTTATACTATCCTGGTTTTATAGCTAAGGTGACACTTAGTGAACATTTTGAGTTGAATGCGGAGCATCACAAAAGTGTAGTAATCTCATCTGAATGTTTATTCTAGACTTAGAGAAACATTAAAAACTATTTTGGATTTGGACCAATATAGCATAAATCATATATACATTCACTGTTGTTTTAAACAGTAAAATAATGTAAGACAATTTCCTAGGTTTCTTAGAAATCCAAACACACTCAAGTATTGCTATTCTTTTCCCCCCCAAATCAGCCTGAGATGTTACCATAATTTTAAAATCACAAATTTACAATAATGAATCTATTTTAAAATCAAGGTGCTGATTGAACAATCCTTAGCTTATTTTGCCCTTTACTCTAAGAACCACCCTGTCAACACAGATAAAGATGGACAATCTGACTTTAAAAGCAGTTTCACTAATTAAGCCTGCTCCCATTGAAGCATGTAAGGAAACTGGACAGAATTAAAGGTAAAATGAGGGCCATCTTGTCTGCACAACAGGAAAGGCAGATTAGTGGAGGAAGTGGGCCAGACTGCTTAATTGCTCTCCAGACATGCAGATTTCACTTAAATAAAATTAGTAAATCTAGACATTTTGTATGCAAAGAAAGCCTTGGAAATGCAAATTGTGTAATCAATCTACTATCTGCCTTCTAAGGTTACTGTGTATTAAACTGCACATGCAGATGTGCCCAGTGTGTTTCTTTCAGTACATACAGATTTTAGCTTAGACTGCATCTGCTTCTTTCCCAGATGTGCAGAAGAGTACTTTGTGCCCAAAAGCTTGTCTAACATCGTTCCCAAATATACAGTTGGTCCATTAAAGGGTGCTACCAAAAAAACCTTGCTTCTCCTTGGACCATTGGACCATTCCTTGGACTATTATGAAAGTCCTTGGACCATTATGGTTACAATACTTCAACCTTACTTCTTTCTTTCAGTATAGTTCATTTTTTTTCTGGAAGGGGTTTAAAGATAAACCAAAATAAAAGTCTAATAAAAGTTAGTCATCTAATAAAAGTTTCTATACAAAGAGTTATACTGGGATAACTATTAGTTTAAATTTGCACTCTACATTATATTGCTGTAACATTGCTATGTTAAATGCTGTGTCACAAATAATAGATTTACTGTATAAACTGAACTGGTTCATTTAAATAAGTACAAACTTTGATATCAGGGATGATATTTAACATGTCATCATTTCAACGCTGAAGACACAGAAGCGTCATACAACTCAGCTACATAAACAGTTTGGAATATTTTTTTATGCCAAGTAGGCCTTGCACAATATACAATAGGGCTTAAGGAGGACAAAAGTTTGGCAAATGCAGCACTAGAAAAACTGGACTGGTTCAAGAACAGCAAGATTATTACTTGCTTAATTAAAGCTTAGTCGAGTTTCCTTAGATATTTATAATCCTATTCTGAATAACCTTGGTACTGCCTGATAAACAAGAGGTTAATTACACCTTACCTTCTCCTTTCCTTTCATTGATGCTATAGGGAAGGAATATAAGAGTGGTTGCTCAGACTAAGGAAGAGAATACTGCATATTAGGAGTGTGCAAAGCAGGAAGTATTTGATTCAGATTCGGCCTGATTAGGGGGACAGTGATTCCATTTGTTGATTCAGATCACTGTCCCAATTCAATTCGGCCAAATGTGAAGATTCGATTCTGATTCGGAGAATCAGCGATTCGGCCATAGACACAGCTTTATATGTTTCTCCTATGTACCTTGATGTACCAGGTGTGGCTTGTGAATGCTGAAATGGTGGGATGGACGCAGTATTGCACAGGAGTATGGGGGGGGTGCCCCACCCACTCAGCGGTGGATCTGGAAGAGGACCAGAAGTACTTTTGGTCCATTTCCGGGTCCGTCACCGAGTGCCAGGGGGACCTACCCATGCCCCTCCGGCTCAGCGAAAGGCTACGGGGGGACCCCGGTTCCCCCCCTCAGACCCAGGAGGCACCAGTCGCCAAGTCAGGGGACAGAGAGGTCCCTCATGTCTTCTGCGGTGGACCCGGAAGTGGACTAGAAGTACTTCCCATCCACTGCTGGGTCAGCTGCCAAACTCGTGGGGGACCCTCTCCACATTCTCATGGGATGTATCATCTGCCCCACCATCTCAGCATTCATGAGCCATGCCTGGTGTCTCTAGGTACGTAGAAAAAACAAATAAAGCTGTGTCTATAGCCGAATCTTTGAATCTCTCCAAATTGGAAGCCTCTGATTTGATTCAGAGAGATTAATGGGTCTCCTGATTTGATTCAGATTTGGAAATCTGGCTGCCGAAACAGGCCGAATCTCCTCCTAATCGAATCACTGGTCAAAGCTTCACACAGCTCTACTGCCTATCATCACAAGAACATACATCCTATCTTAACTAGTGGTTTATCAGAACCAGCTCTGCCACCTAACTACCTGGATTTTCATAAAGGGCTTGTTAATACTGTTCCAATTAAGGAGCAGTTAACACCCATGTACTATCATTATTGAATCACAAGGTTGGAAAGGACCTCAAGGATGATCTGCACCAATAAAGGATTTGCCATATTGTTAACATTTTATATGAAGTGCCTGCTTTTCTATTTTTATTTACAAAAAATAAAGTTGGGGATTGATACAACCTAGAATTATACAATGACAAGGTCAATAAATCCTTTAAAGCACAACAGAAATAAACAGCTGAGACAAGATACAATGAATACAGTGGGTCTGTGACGGGTCTTTAAACAGAGCTTTGGCCCTGGTGGATATACAGGGAAGTTAACTCTAAAATCAAAGACCCTTCTGTAAAAAATATTGGTCCCCATCTCCTTACATACAATGTCCAATAAATAATATTAAGCATATCTTTGAAGGACAGCATGTGCAACACACTGTATAAAACTTAATTAACTATCCTAAACTCCCAATCCAAAATTTGTCAGATTCTGTAAGGTCATCTATAAGGTTAATCCCCAGCTGATTTCAACTCCCAAGATGAAGCACAAAGAAACAGAACACATGTCCATACTGGCAAAGGATTGTGACCCCTCTTCATGCACTACATCCCATTGGATGTCATAGAGGTAGTTTACACTAGGTGTGTGTCAATAATCATTCTCATGAGGCCAAGTGGGTTAGTGTGCAGGGGGATGTGGCATATTTCACTGCAGTGCTCTCGATCATGGTCCTTTGATGGTGTTGATGTGTCCATACATGTGTGGGAAGGCTGTTCTGATGTGCTGTAATTACAGCATGTTGGAACAGACTTGATTAATTGAGTCTGCTGGAGCATGCTCATTAGTGTGCTCCAGCCAGCCTCTGCATCTTGTGCATCAGTGCCCCTGCACTTCAAAATGGTGGCGGGGGCGCTTTAATTAAAACTCACTTAATGAACTTTATTTAAAGCACCCCCCACGCCATTTTGAAGTGCAGGGATATTGATACCAGTAAAATATAGCCAAGACAGCAAAAAAATTCAGCCTAAACACCAGGGTTCTTAACTAGCTTCACAGACAGACTTTCCAGCCTGAGGTACAATGGAGCTCAAATTTGTCAATACAAGCTGTAGTTATTCCCCTAACCGCAAGACAGATGTTCTCAAAAACAAAAGGACCTGAATAAGACTGTATAAATCAAAACCAGCATACATTTCATGGCACTTGAATCAAACTGAAGCCAGTGCACAGGTGTAATAGTCTCTTTACATGCAAACCATTTAATAAACGGGCTACTGAGTGAGCTTGCCAGAGATTATGTTTACAACTTCTGGGATGCATCCTCTCCTGCATATCAACAGCAAAAAAGGCTTCCAGATATATGAGAACAAGACCATAGTCCATTCTTTTACAATTGCTATCAGTGTTCTCCTGGCCCTTTTAATGATGATTTCTGTGAAGGGAGCAATAGGAACTAGATGTATTAATACTGCAAAAAAAAAAATATAAACCAAAACCAGGAGTCTAAGAGTCACACCATTTTTTGCCAGCTCATTAAAACTGAGTTACTTAGAATCCCCTAAATGGTTGTATGTCACAGGAATGAAAATAATCATCACTAGCCTTGGAAGAATAATGCAAAACCAATTTTGCTGAAGTTTGAATTTTTAAACATATCAACTTCTGCTGAATTCACCGTTCACAAGTATTTCACTGAGTTAACTTGATGTTTACAAAAATATTCCTGGCAACTTAAGTAACAATTGGAGAATAGCAGAAAGTACAGAAAATTTATTTTTGCAATGAAAACCCAAGTCAAAGAGTCCTATTAAGAAACCCAAATTTACCATGTGACCTGCATGTTCAACAGAGACAACGTTGCCAACTGTCCACACATTTATGGGCAATCCATGTAAAAAGACATTAAAAACAATGCTCATAAATTCCATTAAAAAAATCCATAAAAAACTCAGAAAGTGTGCACTGCTTCTTTAAACATCTCTCTCATCTTAATGAAATCAGAATGCTTACTGAAGCATCCATGGAGAGAGAGAGTAAGAGAGAAAGAGCAGGACCACTGCTCGGTGCCCTACAGGGAGCTATGTCAGGATTTATAGCCCATAGGGGGCTCCTGCTTTCACGTGAGCCATGTGCTGCCAGCACAGTGTGTCCTAGCCATTGCCTGCCTGACAGGGCTGCTCAGTACACAGGGTTACATAGCGCTGGGCAGGACAGGGAGAAGGGGACTGGTCACGGTGCAGTCAGGATGGAGCTGTGGGGATAGGATGGGGGAGAAGTGTGTGTGGGGGGGTCCATGCTAAGATGAGAAGCAAGGTGAGTGGGAGTAATGGTGGGTGGCAGGGGGTTGACTGGAGGTGTGGGGGGGGCAGGGTACAGGCTACAATGCTGGCTGCAGGGGGGGGCGTAGAGGAGGGTGGGGGGGGGGCAGGGTACAGGCTACATTGCAGGCTGCAGGCTGTTGGAGAGAGTAAGGAACCCCTCGGGTGGGGCAGCATGGGGATGGACAGAAAGCAGGACTGCCTAGAAGGAGGGAAGAGAACAGCTGGTGCCCAAAGTACTGTCTGAACAGTTATGGCCCCTCATACACCACAAAGGATGCATGTGTGTGAAGTTCCCTAATACAGGAAAGGGGCAGATAGGCAGTGACACAAATCACTGCTTTTTACCAGAGAGCACCCTAGGACTAGTGCATGTTGCTGTTAGGTGAACACAGCAGTTAAACAGTGAGTGTACCTGTGCTTTTGTGGCAGTGCCAGTGCTCCCAGCAAATCGAATCACTCTCCCCCAAATTGGGCCGAATCCAAATTGAATACTTCCCGCTTTGCACGCCCCTAATATGCAGTATTCGCTTCCTTAGTCTGAACAACCACTCTTATATTCCTTCCCTATAGCATCAAGCTCCCTATGCTCTAATTCAGCACCATGCAGCAGAGGGGGGAGTACGGGGTGTGGGGTGAGGACAACATACTTCCAGAGTAGACAAGATGTCTCTGTTAAGAGAAGACGTGTGGTCTTCAGGTATACAAAGACACTTTGAAATCTGAGGGATGAAGCTTCAGATAATCCCGCTGCTAAATGTGGCCAGAAAGCTAAAGACAGCAGAAGCAGAGGGCCCTCAGGTGGCTTCATGCCTCATTTCTTGGTTTGGTACATGCAGACTAGGAGCAGGTGGGTGGGACCATTCTTCCCAGTAGCACTCAGGAGTTATTCGTCATACATCTGGACCAAAAGCTTTTGCATAAATTATTTGCCAAATTGGGTTGAATAAAGATAAATCAGATACTGTTCAGACCATTCACAACCACAGAAAGAGAGGAAATTCACTGTCACAAAATCCAGTCATTCTTTCATGTAGAGTTCACTCAGCTCCAATTCTTACTGGTCACACAGGGTTAGGCACTTGTAGTCACAGGAATCTCTGTCACTGGTAAAGGCTAGTGAGAAGCACCCACCTGGTGGCATGAAATAGAATGATAAATACCAAAAAGGTGCAAGACAGCAACCAGGCTGCCTGCAAAATGGGCCACTCTGGAAGCCTTCTGCTCCAGCTTTGCACATGCCTAACTTTGGGCTGTGCCAAAGTGCTGTGATATAGTCCAAAGTGAGCACATCTGTTGCAGAACTGATTGCCAGGGAGGAAGAAAATCATTTGGACAAAAGAAGGGAAATGTATTATGGCTTATAACCAGGCAGGAGAATGGGTTACCTACTGTCTCTGGATCACTGCCTAGCACAAAGCACTAACAGAACAGATGTGAAGAAACATTATGGAAAGCAAGAATATTAATCATCTAACATAGGATATTCTCAAAGGGAAAATAAGAACCTGTTCTTAAAAATAAGTAATATTGAATTTAGAAAAAAGGGTCAAATACAGTCAGGAAACTACAAAACCAAACAGAACACATAGTAGATTATTAACATAAAACATTAAGTAGGCAACTACTCACTGATCAAAATCTAACAATCTCTCACAACAGATAGCTCTGTAAGAAGCCCATTATCAGTGCACTAGAACAGCTGCAGTGTTTATAAACCCACAAGGGACATGACACAGGTGCAGAAAGGAAAAGCTGTGTCTATAAATGGCAAAGCAAAAAAAAAAAAAGAGGGAACTGTCTACACTTCTATGTAACAGCCTTACCAGCCATATTAATACTAGGCTTGTGTGATTAGAGACGTATTTGATTCGGATTTGGATTTGACCAATTTGGAGGACAGTGATTCGATGTGGTGATTTGGAGATTTGGATTGGCCAAGCAGAGGCAAGCACAGCCGGGTGGCTGCAGGTTCTCCCATAGCTCCTCCAGCTGTGACGGCCTCTCCCCAGGTAGGGGGAACTGCAGGAGAAGCCCCCATGGTTGCCGTGCCCAGCCCCATCCCATGCCTGGCCCCAGCCTAGTCCTGGCACTTAAAAAAAAAAAAAAAAAGCCCCATACTAACGGACTGAGAAGTGGCAATTAGGGCCTCTGGGCACTTGTGGCAGAGCCCCCATGCAGCACAGGGCAGTGGGGGGGCAGTAGGGATCACCCCCCTCCTCCGCCTGGCACCCACATGGCAGCTGCCCCATGGTGTGGATGCAGCATGGCTCATCAGGGTGCCGTGCGCTGTCTGGGAGTTAGGGCAGTTCCACATGAGTGTGGGGCTTTTAAAATTTTTTTTTAATAGCTATGTACTCACTAGCTCTGGTAGTGGTGATTGGGGCCTCTGGGCACTCATGGCAGAGTGCCCCCACACAGCACAAGACAGCGGGGTGCAGCAGAGATCACTCCCCCTGTTTGGTACGCATGGAGCAGCTGTCACAGCATGACTCAGCAGGGTGCTGTGTGCTGTCTGGAGCTGGGGTTGCGGGGGCTGAGCAGTGCTGGGCTCCAGCTGATAGGTGGAGCTGCCACAGCTCGCAGGCAGTGCGTGGCATCCTGCTGAGCTACGCTGCATCTGCACCATGGGGCAGCTGCTGCGCGGGTGCCAAGTGGGGAAGGGGGGTGATCCCCGCTGTCCCCTACTGCCCTGCACTGCATGGAGGGGCTCTGCCACAAGCCGTTAAAGGCCCCAGTCATCTCTGCTAGAGCCGGTGAGTGCAGGGATTTAAAAAAAAAAATGTTTTAAGTACTGGGAGGTGGCTAGGCCATGCAGGCGATCCATGGGGCTTCTCCCACAGTTCTTCTAGCTGTACCTGTCTCTGCCCTGGTGGGGGGAGCTGCAGAGGCTATGCCCTGTTGCTGGTTGCCCAGCCAGTGCTGCAGGGCGGGGGCGGGGGGAGGGGAGCGTGATGCAGGTGCGGCTTGCTCCGGGTGGCAGCAGGGCATAGCCCTGATTCCCAGCACTGCTGTGCCCGCATCAGTGCTGGGAGTGGGGGCTCTGTCTTGCTGCCGCTTGCCGGCTGGCATGGGGGGGCGTGGGACACGGGCAAGCAGTGCTGGGAGTGGGCTATGCTCTGCTGCTGCTTGCCTCCTTCCACCCAAAGCGAGTTGCTCCCACATCCTGCCTCCCCGTCTGCGCAAACAGCAGCAGGGCATAGCCCATTCCCAGGGCTGCTCGGCCACATCCCACATTCCCACTCCAAGTACTGCGGAGCCTGCATCCCGCACCCTGTGCCTCCCCACCCTGCTCCTTGAGTAACGTGTCCCCTCCCCCCCGCCCCAGCTGGGCAGCTTGTCCCAGCCCCAATCCCTCCCTTCCCCAGGCTCCTTCCCTCCCCTCTCCCCCAACCCCAACAGACTTACCAGCTGGAGGCAGCTGTCTCATCTGCCTGTTTAGTCTATGGTCAAATCTCTGAAGTGGCCAAAGCTTTCCCGAATCAATTTGGATCCTTCAAATCGATTCAGAGCTTTTAAATGGTCTCCTGATTTGATTTGGATTTGGAGATTTGGTCCCAGAATCAGGCCAAATCTCCTTCAAAATGAATCTGCTATCAAGGCTTTTCATAGCCCTAATTAATACCTGCATTTCTAAGTATGAGAAGCAAGGATTTCTTAAGATAATGTATTTTATTGGACAAACTAGGTAGTTGGCATAGAGTTGGACAAGCTTTCAAATGGAAGACATTCTTTCTCAAGTCTCACATAATTTCTGGACTATCATGGCTATAACATCGCTCTTATACTTTATAATTATGAGGCATTTCACAAAACATGAACATTAACCATAATGGGGTCCAGATCCAGCATGAAGCCTTTAGGTGTAGTAATGCATATAAAATACTACAAGCTGACACAAAGTAACAACATAGGGCTATAAAATGCAGAACAAAAATTTATTTTTGATATTTTTTATGAATATTTACAAATTTAAGTTGGGATGATTCTGATACCAGTCATATTGTAAATACATGAAAGCAAAGCAGGAAAGATTGCTGACATCCAAAAACTGCATGGTAGGAACTTCCTCACAGCAAAAGTGAAGGATGATGATTTGTTGTATGCCACACAAAAAAAGATAGTAAGTGCTATAGAAGATCCAAATTTACCTTGGGACTTGTGGTTTTGGGTTGGACCCAAATCTATTGAAAATACTAAAACAAAATAAGAGGTATATTAATGCTGATGTAAATCAGATCAGTCCCTCTAGGCATGAAGGCTAATTTTGACAATACTTCCTCTTCTATTCCTTGCACAAAAAGTTAAGTAATATAAAAGAGTAGTCTGGGAGAAATCCTGGCTCTATAATCCAAGCCAATGATGAAACTCTTATTGATTTTAATTGGGACAGAATTTTATCATCTCTCCTTATACAGTGCTTATGCAGTTTAGGTCAGTTGGCAACCTTACCGTACTACAGACCAAAACACCCCAGCTCTGGTTTGATGTGAGCCCAAGGGCTTTGACACTATGACAGTGGTAGCATTCCAACAGTGGGGTGCTTTGCCTATGCCATGCCAGGCATCAAGAAGTTGCACATACCTCACGTAGAGTACTGCATCTAGTTTCAGGCCCTATCTTTAAAAAATAACATGGATACACTGAAAGGAGTTTATAGGAAAGCAACCCAAACAATTTGAGAGCTGAAAAATATGACATTCAGGCTATGTACAGCCATTCAAAAAGCCTGAGGTAGAATCACTCAAAGGTACATGGGTTTCTGTAAGCACCCTACTTCAGGTTGGGGGCAAACAGAAGTTCACCCCTCGGTGGGGGGGAAGCAGGTGAGAGTACCTGCACTGGCCATGGCCATCAGGCTGCGGGTGCTTGAGCATGCTTCCCAGAGTGCCCATGGCCTGCCTGGGATGCCAGATTGCTGAGCGCTTCTGAAGTGGGATCCTGGTTTTCTCTGATAAAAAATCCCCAATTTTCATATTTAAAAAAAAAGTAACCCAACATCCACATTTTTCTGTGATCAAAATGAAACACCACTATATATTTCTTTATATATAAAGATATATTAGAGGTGTTTCATTTTAATCATGGAAAAATGTGGATTTTGAGTTACATTTTTTAATCTGAAAATTGGGGATTTTTTTTTTAATCATAGAAAACCAGGACCCCTGCTGCTGAGTCAGTGAACTGGCATCTCCAGTCTGATCTGCTCCCTGTAGCCATGGCAGTCTCTTGATGGGCTCCTGAACATCTACCCAGGAACCCCTATGCCCCCCCATAAGTCAGCGCAGGGCCAAGTAGCTGCACAGGCTGCAGATGCCTGTGACTGACACTGGCTGCTGATGTGGAGGGGAGGGAAGAGGGGCTCTGCTTTGCTCAGCTTCCTGGCAGTGTGCTGGCTCACAGGGGACATGGGGGTGCCTGGGTGGGTGTGTTAAAGCCCACCAAGAGACTTCCACGGCCGTTGAGTAGGCACATTGTGGGGAAGCCAGACATGAGCAAGCCCCCTTTCCCCTCCTCCCCCATCAGCACACCAGCATTAGTGACAGGCATCTGCAGCCCATGCAGCTCCCTGATACTCTGCTGGCTCATGGAGGTACCTGGGTGGATGGGCACGCAGGAGCTAATGGGGGCTAGCAGGGGCTAGCAAAAGTGCCTAAGATGTTTCATAGTTTCATAGTTTCATAGTTTTAGGGTTGGAAGGGACCTAATAGATCTTCTAGCCCGACCCCCCGCCAGGGCGGGAGAACAACCCAAAAAAAAAAACCAAAAAAACCCCCGCCTAAAAACAAAAATGGGACTCAACTGAGTCCAGCCAGGTAAGTATCCAGCCTCTTCTTAAAGATCCCCAGGGTAGGGGCCAGCACCACCTCCCTTGGAAGTTGGTTCCAGCTCCTAGCCGCCCTAACTGTGAAGTAGTTTTTTCTTAGTTAGTTAACAGTGACCTACCTTGATTCAAGAGTGGACCTGGTACTGAAGTTCAATTTACCAATCTAACCTAGATTGATTAAGTCTGATACCACATCAATCCAGGTCTATTTTAGATCGGGATCCACCATTTTTAGCCCAGTGTATATGCCCTGAACTTCTGTTTTTTAAGGGTATAGTCTTGTTTCCAACCCCTAAACTGGAAAAAGTGTAATGTCTGTACCTGGCCTCAAGGAAAGCTTGGAAGTAATGGGACTATTTCATTTAAAGAAGACTGAGGAAGGGATTTGATAACAGCGGTGAAACAAAGAGGGTTATTATACAGAGGATGATGACAATCTGTTCTCTGTGTTCACATGGGACAGGAAAAAGTTGTAACAATCTTAAAGGAATATTTAGGTTGAAGATTAGGAAAGAATTTCTAACTGTGAGAGTGATAAAGTAGTAGAAACAATTGCCTCTACTACAACATCTACTAGAGGTTGTAGAATCACATTATAAGTTTTAAATGCACTTGACTTTGATGGTTTAGACAAAGATGATCCTGCCTTGAGCATGAGGGTGGACCAGATCAGGGGTGGGCAATTATTTTGGCTGGAGGGCTGCTTAATGAGTTTTAGTGGGCTGTTGAGGGCCACAAGGGTAGCCCTGCCCCTTGACAGGTATTCCATCCCTGGTTGCCATCTTGGGACTGGAAGTCCCACCCCCTAACCTCTGACCTTTACCACTGGAAGTCCCTCCCTTGTCCTCAGAAGTACTTTTTTTAGGAACAGGGGTTGCCATCTTTGAACCAGAAAAAAACAAACAAATCATACACTAAAAGTCAACTATACTAGTATTTTAATTTTATTTAAAAAAATATTTGTCATGATTTGTGTTTGCGTTGTGTATATAAGTGACTGCATAATAGCTCAAAATAAATTCTTACTTTTGTATATTGTGTATGGAGGAGTGTGTCTGTGTGGGGTGTGGTTGGGGGTAGGTATAAGTGTATGGCGGGGCATGGGGGAGTGCGTGTGGGGGGGCATAGGGTATGTTTTGGGGTGTATATATATGTGGGGGGTTGTGGTGGCAGCATGTGGATGTGTAGGGCTTGTGCGGTATAAGGGACAGTGGAAAGGTGTGGAGACCTCCCACACACACTCTCCCCTATGTTGCATAGCCCCTCCCACCACCAGCAGCAGCAGCAGGTAGGAGCCCTCAGGGCCCTCTTGCCCCATGCAGGCACTGCCACCCAATAGCACATGGCTCTGGCCAGAGCTGCACATGGGGACCAAGAGCAGAGCTGCCTCTATCATGCAGGGCTCCTTGTGGCACATGTGCAGCTCCCAGCACTTGTGTGTCACCAGGGGAAAGCCCTGTGTGATGGATCCAGTTGCCTTCCTCACCCACTGCTGTCACATGCAGCTGCTGGGACTCTGCCATAGTGGTGGAGAGCCCCACCCCCTGCTCCATGGCAACAGGGAATGGAGAAGACAGCCGGCTCCATTGTGTGGGGCTTCCCCACCGGTGGCACACAAGTGCCAGGAGCTGAACATGCACCACAGGGAGCCCCGTGCAATAGCAGCAGGCTGGCCTGGCTGTGCTTCTTGCTGCCACGTGCAGTTTTGGCCAGAGCCACATGCCACCGGGTGGCAGCACCTGCATGGGCCATGAGTACCCCAAGGGCTCCTGCCTGCTGCTGCTGCTGCTGCTGCCACTGATGCCAGGGGTTGTGTACCAAGGGGGGAGTGTGTGGGGGAGGTCCCTAAACCTCTGCACCCTCCCTCACACCCACACCCTGCCCACCCAAACTCCATGCTGCTGCCACCTCCATGGGCATGCAGTCCATGTTCCCACAGCCACTATAGAATTGGCAGTACCTTTTGGATGTACAACTAACAGCTGCTGCCAATTCAACAGTGGCTTTGGGAGGGTTAACACTTTAGGTTTTGCTTGAGCCAGTCAGGATCAGTCATGTGCTCAGGATCATCTGCTGTCTGAATTCTGCCATAACTCTGAAATAATCCTTTTCCTTTATTCTGCCTTCCTAAAACAAGCTGCATGTCTGGTGGGCAGAGGGAGCATGTTGGGAGGGAACAAGAAAAGAGGATATTATATACAACTGATATCATCAATGGAAGAAGAAACAGTGCTTAATAACATTTTTTCTCAGCTTTTATATATACAGTATATTCTCTACCAACATTTATAACTAGAAAAAGATCATGGCCAGGTAACTTTGGTAAAACCTTTCCTAACAAATAAGAAACCTTTTCTATTAAATGTGCTCACAGTGCCTTATATACAGATTTTTTTTCCCCTAAAGCATGTGCCTTATCTGCATATCTCCAATACTTGGAATAACCACATCCTATAAAAATTCCCATTTACTATGAGGTTTATGCAACATCTTTTCTTATATTTTCCCAATATCCCTTATAGCTTTGTTTTATAACTTAATTCAGCATATGATGCCATAGACGGAATGCTGGGGAGTTTTTATTTATTTATTTTCATTTTGATGGGGCCTTATTGTGCATGGCACAGCACAAGAAAAGACAAGAGAGAGATCTTCCTCAACAGATCTTACAATCTAAGCAGGGACCAGACTTAAGGTGTGGGTGTAAAACACAACAAGACAAAGGCAAGCACAATAGCAATGGATGGATATAGACATTACCTAAATGCTTGGTTTGGAAGCTTAGGCGCTTTACATAATTTTATTTTATATATGGCATATGAAACAAGGGAAATTAGTGATTTTTTTTCTTTTTGGTCAAGATGAAAAGAATCCATGATATATGATCAAAAAGTAGGATATGTGATCAAAAGATACGTTAATAGATCTCTAACTGGTCACCTGCTTAACTATTATCTTCTATTTTCTTTCTTTTCTACATTCCTTTTTTTTTTTTTTTTTGCATCCCCAAGTAGTAATGATAAGAAATGGTTTCCAATTGCAATAGAAGTAAATGGTGCACTCTAAATTCCATAGATACTTGTGGAATTCCACTTCGCTAAGCCAAGTTCTTGATAAATGACCAGCTCAATTGCAAGAGAATTGCTTTAACATAGCATTTCTGTACCACAGGAGGAAGAGGAGAAAAAACAAAAAAATTAATGACTAAACTTCAGGTCCAATCTCTCCATGAACTCCTGGAAGACCACATCAGGCTTAACACCAGGAAAAACTTTACTGTCATGGTGTCCAGACTGTGGAATAATCTCCTTCCAGAGGTGGTGCAATCACCTACCCTGGAAATCTTCAAGAGTATATTGGACAGTCACCTCAATGGGGTCACCTGACTGAGCCCAGTTGTCTTTCCTGCCTAGTGCAGGGGGGCTGTACCTGATTATCTTGTGAGGTCCCTTCCAATCTATGAATCTATGAACATAGTCCTATGCTAAACTAGTCAATGGCCAGGGCACAATTTTGAGCCCCTGTGTAAAAAATGAAGAAATTTCTAAGTAAGGGCTTTAAAAACAAAGAGAAGTCCTGATTGGACTGTATTCTCATTGACCTCAAAGGAACCAGATTTCACATGGGAATTCTGACAATTGGCAAAGTTGATTATTTCAGAGACCTGTACTCTTTGCCAAGTTTGGAGAGAGGTAGTTAGCTCTTATGCAAGTTACATTTTTCACATGATCGGGCCCCTGAAAGCACTCTGTAGTCATGACACAACACATGTACATAGCTGCAGAGCACTTTTTAAATGGCTGATATTATGAAAAATTAACCCTCGATAAATCAGGCATTAGGTGCTATAGAGAAGAGTGCCTTGGGGAACTTGTGTTCTGGTTCCAGTTTCTTAGAGCAGTGGTTCCCAACCATGGGGGAAATGCCAGTGGTGCCATACACAAAGAACAAGCCTCACCGTGTGCTGGGAGCTCCCCTGCCCCTGCCCCCACGCCGCTGCTGTCACTGCACTCCACTCCCAGCAGAGGGTCTTGCAAAAAAAGGTTGGGAACCACTGTCTTAGAGGTTAATTTTTCATGCCTTTGCGGTACTGGCCTCCCTCCCTGGGACTGTCAGGGGGGGAGGGAGAGGGGCGGGGAATGGGGAGGGAGAAGAGCAGCATACAGGTGCTGGCTGGGCTTTGCCTGGCTGGAGCTGGAGGGGGGTCAGGGTAGAATGGAGCCCCCTTACCTTGAGGGCCCCCCTAGCTACCCCAGCTGGGGTACTGGAGGGAGCTGGGCTGGGCCTATGAGGTGAGGGAGCTCTGTTCCACTCCACCCACTCTACCCCGCAGTTCTGGCCATGGCAAAGCTAAGCTGGCAGCTTCTGCTGCTGCCACTGTCAAGAGTCCTGGGCATGGTTTAGAGGAAGAGCCCCCCCAACCCCTTGCCTCGCAGGCCTAGCCACGCTCCCCCAAATACCCCATTTGATGTAGATGGGGAGTCTGTAAGGTGAAAGGGCTGTGTCCCACCCCATGTTCCAGCCAAGCAAAGTCCAGTTGGTAGCTGGAGCCAGCAGCTGTGTGCTGCTGCAGTCAAGAGGCTCAAGTCAGAGTCGCAGAAGGGAGCCCCCCCTTCCTGAACCCCCCACCCAAGCCTCTTGACAGGGGCAGCACACAACTGCTAGCTTGGCTTTGCCATGGCTGAAGCTGGGGAGAGTGGGGTTTGCAGCCTCTTTAGAAGCTGCTGAAACACCTCTGCCTGCTGGCTGGGGCTAGTACCAGCAGGTTTGAGCACCCTAAAATCCAAAAGACAAATGTCTGTTGGGTCGGGGGGGAGGTGCTCTAACTCATGACATTTGGTATAAAGCACCAGGAGTTAGAGCACAGTCCTTAAACATCTGTAGGCAGTATGAGATTTCACTCTGCTTTGTCTTTTGCTAAGTGCATAACAAACTTACTTTTATCAATGTTAGCAAGATCTGAATATTGTATTGAATGTATAATACATTTTATTGTATAACTTATATATGTGCCTGCACTGAAAAAGAGGAAAATACACCTCTGATATTGCACACTACTCAAAAGTTGTCAAACTGTTCCACAGCAACTGGTTTAGGCTCCAGATGCAGGAGCCTAGGATTCAATTCTCTGTTCTATTATACATCATTGTGATACTAGGAAATGCATTTTGCCTCCTTTGACCTTCTTTAAAATGAAGATGTGGATTTTGAGTTACTTTTTTAAATCTGAAAATTGGGGATTTTTATCAGAGAAAACCAGGATCCCTGATGATTACTCACCAGAGTGTTGTGAATGCACATTTATACAATTTAGAGAATATTTAGATACAGCAAAAGCTCTGTTATCTGGCACCCATGGGAAATGCGGGGTGCTGGATAAGCAAATATGCCAGTTACCTGAGAGGCGTCTTTGCCTGGTCGGGCCACTGCCCCTCCTGCCACGTCCAGTGTGTCAGTGTGCTGGGGGACAGGCACCGTGCCACCCCTCCCCTGGCGTCAGTATGCTGGGGGATAGAGCAGGGATAGGCTCCATGTAGGCTGCTTTGTTTTGGGCCATGGCCCAACAGGGACTTCCGGTTTCACTTTTGCCGTGTTGACTGGCATGCCGGTTAATAATGTGCCGGTTAATGAAGTGCCAGATAACATGGCTTTTACTCTATTGTAGAAACGGATGTTATTTATATAAAGAAATTAGATAGTTACTTGTGCAAATGCAGAAATGGGTTGGGTTTGGATTTCAATCTGGGGTTTCAATCCTGTAATCAATTATGCATGGGTATGTCTTTATCCAAAACTTTCCATCAATCTAGCTTTTCTGCCTATTGAAAAGTTACAGACTTATGGATATTGTGGGGAAGGAGGGGGCAGGATGACATTTCAGAACTTTCCATGAAAACCAAAGTAAAAAAATTAACTGGGTTCATCTTTGCTCCCGAGACAAAATTTAATATCAGCAACAACAAACAGTCTCAGCACTCCTAAGTAACTTAGGGTCTTTTAAAAAATTTATCCGTAGTCTTCAACTATGTGATTACATTTAATTGAATGATCTTACCCTTAATTGTAATACTTAAATATTTATCATAATTAATAGACTCAATAGAGAAGCTACCATTGTATATTTTTATGGTAGCAAATGTTAATGATCATTACACATTTTTTCTGAAGCATCTGATAATTAAGCAAGAAGTCTAAACCTCTATTAATAGTTTCTTTCACACCTGTTTTACAGAGGGTGGCAAATAAGGCAAAGAAAAATGAAGTGATGTGCCCAGGAAAAATGTCACCACCATGCAGAGGACTAACCCAAAACATGTGAACTAGGGCTGTGTGAAATTTCGACGGGTGTTTTGTTTTGAAGCTGTTTTGACACGTTTCGAGCTCAAAACAGTGAAATTGAAATGAAACAAAAAGCTTTGAAACAAACCAAGAGCTCTAAGTGTTTTGAAAGTTTCAAAATGTTTCTAGTTTCGAAGCCAGGCTTGCTTGCAGTGAAACAGAAACTAAGGAGAAGGAGAGGGAAGAGGGGAGAAGGACTGTCTGACATTGACTGTGTACCTGACCAATGACTGTGATCCTTCCCTGAGGTTCCTTCCAATCCCAGTGCTCTGGGGGAGAGGCGGAAAAACAGTATAAAAAGCATCGTTTAAACAGCTTTCTCCATGCCTTGGGGTCAGCTTACTGAGCTCTGTTTTCCAGCATCTAAGCAGCATCAAAAAGGCTATCACTTCCTTCTTGCTAGCCTGTTCCTAGCAAGTGGGATCCAATATCTTTTCCTAATACTTTTTATTATTATAGTCATTCCTTTCAATTTATTCCTCCCCAAAATCCTCTTTTTGTTTTTGTTAGTCTACTTTGATTCTTTCCCCCCAGAAATCTCTGCTCTCTCTCTCAGTGT
>NW_005842758.1:418109-419315 GCF_000455745.1 Alligator sinensis | reverse complement strand
GTAGGGAAGCACAGCATATACTGCATATTAAAATATACAATTTATACAGGAACACATACATAGATTTATATATTTTATTTATTACATAAATACACACATACATTACATAAATACATGCATACTATTATCTACATACATTACATAAATACATATTATATTACAGAAGAACACACAGATTTTCCAGCACACCAAACACACCATGAAGCGTTCTGGAAAGGCAGCTGGCAAGCCTTCAGGGAGGAGCAGAAGAGGGGGTAGAGGGAGAGCTGTAAGTTTCCCTCTCCCCAAACTGAGAAGCAGTCTCTTTTCTACAGCTCGCAGGCATGAGGCTTCTAGTTCTACTTGCAGCAAGGAGAGGGGAGCAGTGCCATTGCCTGAGTCTGCATCCCCTCCAATAGCACCAGCCATAACTCCGCCACATCACCACCATGACAAAAATCAGCACCAGCATGCGTCTTCTCCATCCCCATTTCACTTCCCAGCCTCAGCCTTTCAGTGCCAGAGGAAGGACTGGAGATGGATCTGAGTGCCACAGTGAAGAAAATTCTGGGGAAAGAGGGGTAATCATCTCATTTTGTGTTCCGCACCCCTTAAGTTTCTTCTAGAGCTAGGTCTCCCCTTCCCCATCAGGCACTTCAGAGATGGCTGAGGTAGAGGCTGCGGAGGCAAGTGGCTCAGCTGAGTCCGCTCCTCCTGTTGCTGTGCCTCTGCCTGCTGAGGAGGGAGAAAAGGCAGCATCCACACATGCACCTGCACCCAGGAAGTGAGGGGGTAGTGTGGTCTGGGATCATTTTGAGCTGGCAGATAATCCCACATATGCTACCTGCCTGCAATGCCAAGCCAAAACCAGCTGGGGCAAGGGAACAAAACACATGAGCACCAAGGGGATGCTGATGCATCTCTGCAGGCATCACCCTCTTGCCCTTGCTCCTCCTTGGTCTGGCACCAGTGAGAGCATGCCCAAAAACAAGTCCCCCTTTCACTCCAAAGCCCCCATCCCCCTGAAGCAGAGGCAGGTCATCCCAGAACAGTGGGGGAAAGGTGGGCACACAGGGGGATGCATTCCCAAGGTCAGCGAGGTCACCCAGAGCACTGGGGAGATGCTTGCTCTGGGTAGCCAGTCCTTCTCCTTTGTTGAGTAGCCAGGGTTCAGGCAGCTCATGGCATTTGTGGTCCCAGAGTACAAAGTCTCGGCACATGCCACCT
>NW_005842758.1:391777-418099 GCF_000455745.1 Alligator sinensis | reverse complement strand
GGACGGTGGTGCCCTCCCTGTATGAGGCATGCAGGGAGTACTTGACAGAGGAGCTGCACAAGGCAGGTCGGCAGGTGGCCTTAAACTTCACCTCAGACAGCTGGAGCAGCCAGGGTGGAGATAATGCCTACCTTTCTGTGATGGCCAGAACCAGAGGGATTAATAAGCAATAAATATGTGCTTCTTAGAGGCATTTGGTATTTTGCCTAAACAGGTAATATTAGTTAATATAAAGCTTGTAAGTTTGTAAACCACAAATGTAACTTGTCTGTCATAAGTTTAACCAAAATGATAGCCTTCTTCCTTCTGTTCGTGGAACTGACTGGGCCTCATAGGCAAAGCTGTAGATGCAAGATTAGCTGACCTAATGGTTTCTGCTTAGGGTTCAGCTTTAATGATAAAAAACTGGATCCAACTGCCTGGCACACCCAACACATTCCAGGAAGGTACATCTCAAGAAAGCATATTCAAATGAAACCTACAAGGGGTTGGGGCTTAGGCAGAGTAATGTCAATTTCAAACCTAAAGGTGCTGCATCATAATTTGCTTTTTGGATAAACCCAAGTTTGGGTAGTAACCTTTTATGATAATTTTTAACACCTTTCAATTCCATTGGGTAACAGCTATAGGGTAACATTGTGAGTGGCTCTAAAGCCAACAGATTAGTGTAAGACTAGGTATAAAAAATGCGTGCATCAGGTAGCCAGCAGGAAGTAGGGAACAGAATGGTCATTTTTGTTCCACGCCCGGACCCTGGACTCCCGCTGTGAGTGAGGATCAGATCCTGATCAAGGGATCTTCCCCGGTAATCCCTCTGACAGCTTTGAACGGGGATGCCTGACTTCGCTGGAATCACTTGACGCGTACCTGGTATTGTGGGACTATCGATAAGTTGCCAACAACCCATGTCTGTCTATCTGTTGTTTTAAACAGCCCATTGGCTAATACCCTCGCAGTACCCAGTTGGCCTGCGACAGAGTTGATCTATCTATTGGTTGTTATTATCTGTTATTATTTACTATTAGCTCTTTAATACTGCATTATCCGCTTATTGCATTTATCTTTCTGTTAGCTGTTGCGTGTATGTAAGCTATAATAAATTTGCCTTTACTTCACTCCTAACTTTGCCTCCTCAATCTGAAACTGAATTAAACAGCCCAGTTGGCCTGTGATAAAAATTGATACACTCAGAGTGCCCAGCTGGCCTGTGACTCCTCTCCCTCACAGGACACTGGTGCAACCAGCAATGCCATTGGTGGGCTCTCCTTCAAGCAAAGGTGATGCATGAATCCCACATGGCAACCAAGATCATGGGGGCCATGAATCACTTGGTGCAGGGGTGGCTTTTGGGCAGGGTGAGCTGACTCGCAGGTTCATGGTCACCAACAATGGGGCCAATATGGTCAAGGCGGTGTGTGATGCCAATGAAGTTGGCATTCACTGTGTGGCACACAAGTTCCACCTCATTGTCAAAGACATCTTGGAGGGGGACAGGGCTGCCTGTGCTGTTACCAGCACCACCAGCAAGCTCATTTCAAAATGCAGGAAGGTGGCAAGCTACTTCCACTGGAGCATCAAGGGGGGCAAGATGCTGCGGGACAAATGAGTAGAGCTGAACATCCCACAGCACAGAATCATGCAGGATTTGGAGACTTGGTGGAACTCCACATATCTGATGCTCGAGAGGCTGGTGGAACAAGAGAAAACCATCCATAAGATGGCCTTGCTTGGGGAGACTGGGATCAGCAGCCCCCTTAATAGAGCTGAGTGGGATACCATCTCTCAGATCTAGGTAGTCCTCAAGTCCTTCCTCAAGGCTACCCTCAGTGCTGGCAATGCCCTCCTTAGCCAGGTGATCCCTGTAGCAAGGGAACTTCAGAACCAAATGGAGAACTTCCAGGGGCCAGTGTTCCTGACTGAGGCAAGGTGCTGTCACCAGATGTGCAGGCACTGAGAAGGCAGCTGAAGCAGGGCATCAGGAAATGGCTTGATCCCTTGCGGTCCAGTGTGCTGTATGTGCTGGCTGCCATGCGTGACCTGAGGGTGAAGGGCAGCATAAGTGTATGCAGCAGCAAAACCCTGGATTAGTGGACAGAGGTGCTGGTGAAGAGAGTCAGGGAGGCAGAAGGGCACAGGTGGGGGGACATGGAAGAGGGAAATCCACTGTCCCCTGCCAGCATGCCATCCACCAGCCAGTCTCCTCCTCCACCACAGGCAGTGCCAATGTGGGCCAAGGGCATGGTTTCCATGGTGGGGTCCACAGCCACTAGACCCCACCATCAGGCAGGAAGCGCTAAGGCCTTGCTGGCTACCTATCTCACCCAGGATGTGAAGCCACTGCTGTGTGTTGTAGGGGAAAAGCCCCAGCCAGATGTGGCTGGAACTGGCCACAGTTGCCCAGGAACACCTGTCCTGTTCACTGATCAGTGTTCCAAGCCAGAGGGTGTTCAGCATTGCTGGGGATGTTGTGACACCCCAACACACCACACCTCTTTGGATCCTGGTTTGGTGGAGCAGCTGGTGTTCCTGAAAGTGAACCTCCCACTCCTGGGGTTCTCTAAGCTCCATGTGCAGACAGAGTGCCACCCTCCCCACTCTGTCTGCACCTCCTTTTTTTTTTACCCTTGGGTTTCATAACCATTTAGTGCCCCACTCTCAGACCTGGAGGGGACACTCACTGTATCACCAGGTTGATGTAGTGATCACTGTATCACTTCATCAACCTCCTGGATACAGAAATGTATGGACTCAATATAGACATTGGAATTATGACAAACTACAACCTGCTGGACATCTGACTCCACTTTTCCTTTCCTCTCCACTTTTACCTGCTACATCCCCCTTCCTCCCTACCCCAGCCTGTCTCTCATCCCCTGATGCCTCCAATTCCATTTTCACTGACTGGCTTTCTTGCCTGCATTGCATGCTAGCCTTTGGCTTCTTTACTATTCCTTCCATCCAGGAACAGCACACACACACCAACTGCAGGTGCTTCCTCAGCCTGATGAAGGGTTTTCAATCTGAAAACTTGCTAAGATATATTTCTCCAACTATTCAGTTGGTTACTAAAAGATATCAGATTGACCCAAATAACCTTGTCTGCCATGTCCTTCGATCAACACAACTACAACCTAACACCTGTCCCTGGTCATCTGACCGGAAGGATGCAGGGCTCTGGGCACATCTAAGCCCCAGGGCTGGTGTGTCAGGGAGAGTTCTCTGCAGCTGCTGGTGAAGAAGCTCCTGCAGGAAAGAAAAGAAAGACTCTATGACAGTTTGACTGCCTAAGACGCTAGTACTACCGTGCTGCTACTGTGCTGCTTGTGCTGTTATTTGAAGTGGTGGACCAGGCTGAGGCTGTAGGGCAGGAGGAGACCTCACTGGAGCACACTGCCATGTCGCGTAGAGGCCCCAGCAGCAGTGAGGGCATAATGACAGGGGCATAGAAAGCCCAGCAACAATAGAAGATAGAGTAAGACTGAGACCTTATTACAGGGACGATATTGATATACTATCTGCGAGGCATGGGGCGTGGGAAGGAGTGGTTGGAGCCAAGCATCTAGCCCATAAGGCTTCAGGTGTCCCTTTGAGGCACCTACTTAGAGTGGGTGCCAGCAAGGGGTGGGGTCCATTAAGACCGTGACTGAGCTGAAGCTTGAGGGCAGCCTATATATTATCTTTTTCAACAAGACATGATGGCAGGCAAGCAGAGAAGGCGCCCACAGGGCAGAGCTGGCAGTCACAGGGCCCTAGGGGTATCATGGCCATCTCTAGGGACCCTACTCCGTGACAAAGTACAGTTTCCCAGAAACCTCTCTCTTTGAAACTTGGCAGGCTTCATGGCATCTGCAGGGGTTACCATGCCTGCTGTTTTCACCCTCCTGTGCCTTCACACTTACAAGTGACATGAGTTTTGCTCTGAATAGTTTGAGGTGCAGTTTCCCAGAAATCCCTGCACCTATCTCCTTGAAATTTGACAGGCTTTGTGGCCACAGTAGGGGCTACCACCCACTGCTGTTTTAATCCTTATCAGGAAAGAAATAACAAAGTTATAGGCATTTTTGTGATTCCCCATTATAGCTTATGGGCGAAGCGTCGAAACATGTCGAAACAGCAAAACAGTTTCAATGAAATGAAATGGAACAGTGCTTTGAAACAGTGAAATGAAACATTGTCCCTTGGAAATGGTGAAACAGAAGTCAAAATGAACTGGTGCCGTTTCACACAGCCCTAATGTGAACCACATTATTACCAATTGGAGGGTTTAAGCACGGTGTTGTTCCTCTATAACAGGCTGAAATCTCTTCTGTAGAGTGACTGGTAACCACAAGAATGAACCCAGGGTCCAAACACAGAGCTCCAAGCTCTAGATAGCAGAAATCAACTGCAAAACTCTCCTGCAGCCCAAGAAAAGAATGTTTCATACTTTAACACCTTTGGAAATGTTGCTTTCTGAAAAGTACCAATTTGGAATGGGACCAAGAAAAAGCATTTTTTGAAAATAATTAGCTCACATATAACAGACCTAGTATTGCATTTAATTTTATCCTCGGGACTCTGAAACTTTCCCTATGTTGACAAGCCTCAAGCTGGATTAAAAACTTGTTTACTCATTAGAAATAATTAAACGTAGTATTCCCACAAGGCACACAGCAGTGTATATCAGGCAGACTGAAACCACAACACATTTCAAAACCCTGTACAAAATCAAACATAAAATCAATGAAAGTATCATTTTTAAACTGAATGATCAAGTTTCACAGAAACACACAGAAGTTATTGAAATCAGGGAATTGAATTAGCCAAGTGTTAAGGACAAGCTTGCTTTGGTTTTACAGCTGAAAGACCCAACAGATAGCCTCAAAAGGGTAGCAAGTGAACTCAACATGTATGGTATGTGCACAATGCTTAAAACTGGAACTACAACATAAATTTAACACCAAAATGCCTGGAAGCTTAATTTTTGTAAGTAAAGGGCACCCCAGGATGTACTGCCCCGCCCCATCCCATGTCCTGCCACCCCCACCTCCTGAACAAGGTTCCCGGATTCTGACCTCACTCACCCAGCCCGGTCTGGGCGGCAAAGGGAGTGGTTCAGCCCAGCCACATGCGTCTTGCTGCTCCCGATCGTGGAGCCTCTGACAAACTGAGATCAACTTCATAGATTTCACAGACGTTAGGGCTGGAAGGGACCTCAAAGATCATCATTAGGGTGACAATATTTGGATCTTAGGGAGCACTGGATTTGCAGCTGAATAAAGGCATAACCTGTGGCCTAGCAGAGCTGCTGACCACAAGGCAGAATGATATCTAAGCGAGCCATTTGCTTATGGTAAGTAACCATCTTAATGTGTCAACCATTTTCTGAGGAAAAAGCAGCAAGTGAATCTTTGTGAGTCTGTGTGCTGTGAATGAGGTGACATTTTAGGAATGCTGAAGATGGTACCTGAGACAGAAAAATAGACTGGAATGTGGAAAACAACACATAATTGGTAACAGAATCCAAGATGAACATATGCAAAAAGGTAAAGGGTGATTGGTGAAAAAGCCTCTAGAAGCTTCCAGGTTTTGGTCAAAGTCTGCCCACTGACCGAAGAAAAGGAGTCAAGGTCTTAGACATGTGCTCATAGCAAACAGACATGTAAATGAATTAAATGCATAGGCAATTCCATGCTAATGAAGCAAACAGTAAACAGAGGTGGAGCTTAAGATGGGAGGAGAAAGGGTGGAACATAGGAGGGGTGATGGTGGAATAAATGTTAATGAGCATAAACCAAAGCGTATAAATGTGGGGAAAAAAACTTGCTTATTGCTGCTCCCCGTGTTCATAGGGTGTTTGTGAGGGAGCTCGCCCAAAGCTGTCTTCATTTTGAATAAAGCTGTTACAAGCAATGTGTACTGGTGTTTGCTCCCTGCCTGCTCTGGTTAATGAGTAAGAGGATCCATGGGCAATTGGACCGTCGTCTCCCTAGTTGTTGGGTGCCGCATGGAGTCGGGATCTAAGAATCATCAAGTCCAGCCCCCTGCTCCAGGGGCAGGAAGTCAGTTAGGGTCAAAGGATCCCAGCAAGATAAGCATCCAAACATTTCTTGGATGAGTCCAGAGTAGGTGCTTGCACCACTTCTGGAGGGAGTCTATTCCAGGTCTTGGGGGCTTGAACAGTGAAGAAATTTTTTCTTATGTCCAGCCTAAAACAGTCTTGGAGCAGCTTATTACCATTGGTCCTTGTTTTTCCTTGGGGAGCTCTGGTGAACAGATGTTCTCCCAGGTCTTGATGCACACCCCTTATGTATTTATAGGCAGCCACCAGGTCCCCACTGAGCCTGCGCTTTTCCAGGCTGAAGAGTCCCATGGCTCTCAGCCTCTCTTCATAAGGCCCGTTCTCTTGCCCTCTGATCATGCGTGTGGCTTTCCTCTGGACTCTCTCAGAAGCTCCATGATCAAGGAGTCAATTGAAATCAGCTGCTTGGTGACCACTGTTCTACGTCATCTCAAGGAAAAAGACAGAGTGGAAAAAACCTCCAGGTTTAATTAAAGTTATTACTTGTCGCTTTAGTCAATATCTGTTTATCAACACTATTGTATTCATGGTCTGTAATTAAAAAAAAAACTTCACAATTCTTAACCTCCTAGTAAACTTATTTAATGTACTAACAAACTGAGCATAGACAAAAGTAACAATTTTCACTCAATCTGGCCACAGAAAGCAGTCTATAGCCAAACACAAGTCCAAGCGGCTTCAAAAATGGCTAATCAGGTGAAAATCATTTCAAAACATAGCATCTTCTGTAACTTGTGTCTGTGCTACCCGCCAGCTGCAAGCTTTTTTCAGAATGGGACGGGGAAAAGGAGCACAGGGAGTTTGGTTTGGGTTTTTTTCAGCCCCTGCTAGAGGGTGGAGCAGGTATATTGGAGCCCCTGCTTCTCCTCCCTCCCCCTGCTCTCCCGAGGTGAGAGAACAGGCCATTGCCAGGGGAACCCAGCTGCAGGCTCCGTTCCCCCCACAAAGAACCAACAGTGAATTTCTGTTTGTTCCAAGAGATTGTTGCAACTCAGAACGCTTCCTGTGAAGCATTCTCACGTCCTGTGGGGAGCTGCACTTCTGACCGTACCCAGAAATTAACAACAACATACTTTTGTGAGACTTCCTTTTTTTTCTTTATGAATGCACTTGTTAGGTAAAGGGTTTTCTCCTAAACAGTATGCTACTAACTACAGTAAAAAATCAATAAGGGGAAACAGTTCAATGTAATAATAATAATAATACATTTGCTTATGGTTTGTAGACTTGGTGAACTCTTCTTAATGCATCTGGAAAGAATAATACAGAAGAATATATACTGACATAATAAAGTACCAATTCCTCAAGTTGTTCTTAGATCATATACCTAAAGCCTTCCAATGATATATGAATGTTGATTATAATATTTAGATGTACCTTTGATATGTGGGCTTGTGTCCACAAGTGTTTTGATAAATATGTTTCAAAGCAAACTCACTGGGGATATTTACGTGGTGCGTAATGATGTGGTATGACTCTCGAAGTTGTTCTTGGATGTCACATAACTAAAAGTCTTCTAATGATATATGGGTATTAGTTATAGCACTAATTGTATCTTTTAAATGTTGGCTCGTATCCCAACATATTTTGATTACTACGCTGCAATGCAAACCCACTGGGGATATTTACAAGGTACACAGTGATACATGATATATGTGAGGTGTTAAAAGTAATTTAATGTATCATTTACAATTTGCAAAAGTGATTACAAAAAAAACAACCCTTTCATACTTTTTAAGGTTGATAATCTTCATTCCATTGCCATTCATTAAAGTAATACAGAAAAGTTTTTCAGCGTACGATGGCCTTTATCCTGACATTTCTCTCTGCTTCTCATTTCTTCTAAACAAGGATTTTTCAGTTCTAGCTTTCAAGTGCGTCTCCCCATAAGTCTGGATTGGGTACCTGTCTCATTTAAATTGATTGTTTCAGGCTTGCTGACATTATCTTCATGAACCCCAATGAGCTCTTCACAGCAGCATAACAGTACATTTACATTCATTATAGTAGTGATGTTTGCAGTAGCAGGTAACTGAGCCCAGTGACCTAGAAGATCCTTTTCAGTCCCATGATGTATCAGAAGTATAGGCCACAAAGAAAATGAGGATGGACATGGTAAATTAAGATTGCTTCTTCCTAGGAATTCCAAGCTGACTTGGCTCTCATATACTATATCCTCTCTCTCTTTCCCTGGACAGCTTCCTATCCTCCACCCTATCATTTCTCCTGAACCAGTAACAAACTGATCCAAATATGCAATAGTCACATTTCTGAATATTATCTCTTGTCTAGTCTGGACACTGGAACAAGGTGTCTTTTCCTTCACACTGTTGCATGGATGGCAAAATCCAACAGCTTTAAGTTAATAAATAAAGAAAAGTATAAGCATGGCTACACAATTCAGTAATATTTTTAGCATTAACACTTACTGAGCATGGCCACTGACTTTTATTGTGCATGCACTTCATTGATTGGCACACCATGTGCTCTGAGGTTAATATATGAGAAATGAAATAATAGTAAAGAATCTCAGGAGGCAGTCAGGACTAAGGGTGAAATGCAAGTTTTAAAAATACAGGGCTTTCTACCTGACTTCTGTTTTAAAAGTTAAATTAAAAATAACATAAAAAATGTTTGAAAATGTCATTCTTGCTCTCAGCCCTGGCAAACTATGCTGTGGGTATGTGTACATGTATGACATGTGAACAGGTATCAGGTATTAATATGTATAGGAGTTACTGCGTGTGTACGTGTACGAATAATCCTCTGCCAGTATTAAAACACAGATGCTTCTTAAGTAAACCCCAGGACGTCACTCTCCCACTGTATGTGGCCTTGGTGAGGCCGCAGCTGGAGTACTGCATCCAGTTTTGGGCTCCACAGTTCAAAAAGGATGTGGAGAAGCTTGAGAGGGTGCAGAGGAGAGCCACGCACATGATCAGAGGTCAGGAAAACAGACCTTATGAAGAGAGGCTGAGAGACATGGGAAAAGCCCTGGAAAAAAAAGCCTTCTTCAGCCTGGAAAAGCGCAGGCTCAGGGGTGATCTGGTGACCACCTACAAGTTTATTAGGGGTGCTCACCAGGATCTGGGGGAACGTCTGTTCACCAGAGCACCCCAAGGGATGACAAGGTCGAACGGTCACAAACTCCTCAATGACCGTTTCAGGCTGGACATAAGGAAGAACTTCTTTAGTGTCCAAGCCCCCAAGGTTTGGAATAGACTGCCACTGGAGGTGCTTCAAGCACCTACTCTGAATGCCTTCAAGAGACATCTGGATGTTTATCTTGCTGGGATCCTATGATCCCAGCTGACTTCCTGCCTCTGGGTCAGGGGACTGGACTCAATGATCTTCTGAGGTCCCTTCCAGCCCTAATGTCTATGAAATCCATGAAATCTATGAAAATCGATAAAAACAAAAACAAACCCAAAACAAAACTATCTTACTTCAGATTCTTTGCTTGGTATAGGAATGGGTGACAAGAACTGGCTACCTGATTTGTGCAGGTAGCCCCATCTCCAAACCAATGTAAATCTCCTGGAAAGTGCCTAGGTAGCAGCTGGCTGCCTCTAAAATATACTCTGTGGGAGTGGAAGGGAAACAGAGGTGCAAGCCCTTCTCTTGAAGTTAGTGCTCTGGCCAGCGAAGAAAGGGAAACAACAGCATAAGCTAGTGTGTTTGGCTCAAGGAAATGGATGCTGCCTGTATAAGAGAAAGCCCTGAGTTCTAGCCTGGACCCTTGTCTCCAATGGACAAAACTGCCCCCACTACTTCCCAGCTAATGATTATTAAATGTAAGGAGCAGAGGCTCAGCTTTGAGAGGGGACTGCATAGTGCCTAACCTATGGCCTGGTGGTTAAAACCCTGTGCTGTTAAAGTAGGAGAAATGTAGGTTCAATTTCCCCTTGTGGGAGAAGAGAGACCTAGGAGACGGGCCCCTGTTTCCAAGGGAAGTGCCCTGAACATTAGGCTACTGGGCTACAACATCCCTTTCCATGGACTGCCACCTTGACAGGGTGGAGATGCTTGCATGTACCAATGACCTTAAAAACACCTTTGGGAGTCTTGTACTCCTGGCAGGGTCACCCATGGTGGTAAGGTCAAAGGTGAGGTATCAGATGGAGAGCAGTCCAACATAACAAAGCCCTCAATCGTGGAGCAGGCAGATGAAGAAGGCATACCTTTCAATGGCTATGAAGGTGGATGAAGCCTGCAGTGGAAAAGTAAACCTAGTTGTCTTGGATCTCCATGCCACTGGATACAGGTTTCTCTCCTCCACCAAGATCCATGTAACAGCCTCCTCAGGTAAAACAAGTCACATGCAGACTTTTCCACTAGTCATTTACAACCCTTTACTTCCCTCCCTGGGAGTGATCATCCTCAACTGTAAGGGGCAGGTGCCGCCAATGGCTACAACATTATAAGGACCTCCTCCTGCATCTAACACCAGTTAATCATAGGCTTTTGCCCAACTACAATTTCAGGACTTATGCTTGCCATGTATCTGCCCAACTACAGTAAATGTTCAGTAGCCATGTGAATGCTTGTGCATCCACTTTGCACATGGAATAGAATTGCTAACCATGCACAAATTTAAAAAACATCAGTATCACAGATGTATAACCACCATTTGGGTGCATACAGTAAAATAGGGTTCTGCCCTAGCTGTCCCAGTTGTTTTAGCATGTTTAATAAGCAGCTGCTTCCATCAAAGAATCCTTACCACTCCAAAAAACACAAATGTATGTTAACATGAATATACAGACATAAAAGAAATACCAAACAATTAAAGCTATTACTCAGGTTTTGCCAGCTGAATAGTGCATTAAAATCTTTGGCCAACCTAGAACATGAAATGGTTTTCTTATTTTAGAAAGTATTTTTAAATAAATTAAGCTCTTGATGATTTAAAAAAGATGCAGTTCACAAATCTGTGATCTTCATTTTGTTTTTATTTTAAAGATCCTTGATGGCCTATCACCACAGTCCCTGTCATCTTTCATGAAACACTGAAAGACTGACTCCTCACTCTTGGGCCATGATGCCTCCTTTATCTCCAAAGCTTTTAAATTTTTATATTTGTGCTTCGTGCACAAAAATATTTCATTGTTCTTCAGATTTCATCTCCAAATCTCAAAAACATCAACAATCCCCCCAAAATGGAAACTCCAGATCTGGTTTAATAAGAATACTTCCTCAGATCATAGGTTAAATTCAAAATACAATGTACATGCTATTGGCTCTGCAAAGCTCTTCAGTCTTAGTCCAGTTAGATGTTTGGTCCTAGCTTACTTTCATTCACTAATGCTCATTACCAGTATCTACAGTGCAAATGCCAAACTGAATGGCCATTCATCATATTCGTTCTGTTACTCCATGCCCAGCCATGTCAGGGACAGTAGCTTTCATTCAATCTAAATCAGAAGTGAAAGCTTATTTATTTCCCTTTTGTGCTCTCAGTCATTTTGATCTGCACTGGACACTGCATTATTAAATGACTATACATCTCCTGTAAAGTGCCTTGAGATGCCATGGATTGATATGGTGATATGGCACACCACTCAAAGCTCTTTCCTCATCTTTCTTTCTTACAAGGTACATCATTTTCTTGGTCATAAAGTGTGTAAAATGAAGAGCACTGAAAAAGTTAAATTTTGTGGCCACTGAGTCATTCTGTAGTTCTAAAAAATGGAATATACTAGTGTAAGAGCTTCAGTAATTAGGCAGCATATTATATTGCATACATTTGTACATTTGGTCAAATTTACAATTTATATTTAGCCAGTACCAAGGCTGACCATGACTTATGGGGCACTGATAGATCCTAAACTATACTCAGTGGAATGCTGCTACCGTGGCTGTCAGGGTGCTACAACAGCTATCTCTTGGGGGAGGGAATCAAAGAAAGAAAATTTTCTCAGATCATCCAATTCTCTAAGTGATAGGATAAATTCACTCCTCCTTGTATGTGTATCCCCATGAGTACATATCCATGGTGGCAGCTTGTAGCTTCTGTTTGAAGCAGAAGCTATGTTCTTCCTTCAGGTAGCTTCTACTACCCTCCCACAGCAAATCAGGACCATGAGCTGCTTAGTATTCAAGAAGTGCAATGGCACTCAAGAAGGATATCATTTCATAATAGGCACATTTATTTATTTAATTTAGGTAATAGAAAGCCAATTCCCATGCACAAAGCTCCAGGCAGTGTAACTGTTAATTAGACTTATAGTCACAGAAGATAATCAAGGAGCAGCAAATATATATATGCTGCACACAAAATTTAATGTATTACTTAAACATTATTTTCAAGGTTAAGCAAGTCAGGAAATGCCAGAATTAAGGTTGCACATGAATCCTTAACTTCCCACATTGTGTGCCTATATTATGATGCAGTGGTTGACTACATACTCTCCTTTTCACAGGACCTCCTCCACAACCAATGCACAGAATAACTCCTGCTATTCAAGATTTTGTTTTGTCCTCAGGGCAAACAAATGTGTAATCAAACCTTGCCCTGTAGACAGAATTATTGATTTCCTGACAGACTTTTCTTATGCACTCATTGGCATAGTGTCTGAGTGCTTCACACATATCATCAATTAATTTATTTCTAAAACATCTCTGTGGGATGAGTAGCTATTATTCCCTTTCATAGAGAACAGAGACACAGAGATTAGCATCAAAATTTTTCACTTTCTACCCAATTTGAAATTTCAAGAACATGATTTATCTGATAACTTAGCTTTATGTAGTACTTTTTACCTTCAAAGAACCAAATAACATTAGTTGCATCTCTGAGTGCTCAGCATTTCTGTAAATCAGAGCCCAGTATCTCAAGTCAAGTGTCAGAAATAGAGAAGCACACAATTTTTGCGACAACTCGGGAAAAGTTTGTTGTTCCCCTAGAAGAGGGAGAAGCATGGCAGGCATCTTGCAGCAGTATCTCCATGCTTTTTTTTTATTCTAGTGAAGAAAAATCACCTTCCTACTTAAGGCATACACCCCAGTGATGATTTCTGGGGAAAAATATTTGTGGTACGCAAGTAATATTATATCCAATCATACAATTAACAACTGTATCATAACTCATACATACAAGGGGAATGAATCATTATCATTACTGTCATCATCATCATTATAGTATTTCCTGTGTTTAACTTCCGAGTCTTCAAGCTCAATATATTTTTACAAAACAACAAGAATTCAGGGTTTGAACAGAATAAAATAGAATCGTGCTTAGGTTCACATAGATGCCTAATAGATAAAACAGACATTGACTCTAAAATTCACACAAACTGTCACCAGAAGGCTTGTTTTTTTATTAAGTCCCATTTTCAGTAACGGCTCAATTGTAGTGGCTGAAAAGACAAGGAAGTGGATCCCAATATGCACATTTTCAGCCAAAAAATGTTATGGTTGGACAAAATGATAAGCCTCTGAAAACAACATGTTATAATGGGAATTGTCAGGTAACCTTAAAAATAAGTGGTACTACCTACCTTGTCTATTCCTGCACATGTATGCACATGCATGCACACACAAATAATGGATTAATTTAGCCAGGCAATGAATTAAAACAGGTGTTTTACTGGCCATTCATTTTCAACCTTCCCTGAAAATTAAGCAAATAAACAGCTTTTGCAGCATGTCCAGATGCTGTCAAAGTCAGGTCAATTTTAAGCCAAGGAACAGAACAAAATTCAAATTACAAAACCAACACAAGAACCATGTGTACAAGGTGCTGTCCCACTGAAATGTTACTTCTATGCCTGAACAATTACTTTATCATTAAACGTACCTTGTTAAACCATAGGATTTCACATTTAATAACCATTGATGAAATTACTTCAAATGTTAATATCACTTTAGTACATCAAGATGAAAAATATAATGGAGATTTTCAGAAGTACAGGCAATACTTAGGCACCAAACGCAAATTAAAAGTTAACTGGAATTAGGTACCTTGCTCTCATTTGTGCCCTTGACATTTCTCCTCTACATGGTAACATAGGATAGAACTATTAAAATACTGATGAATGCAGAGGGAATTTCATCAATAAACTTCACCCATCAAATTAAGAAAGATCAGGCAAAGCAAGAAGATTTGCATGGATACAGCAAGTCCATACAAAATAAAAGGAGTTTCAAGGAAATTTAAACTCCGGCACCAGTTGGCATGCTTATGGTATGTTTACTGAAGCCACTATTTATTCAAAGAACAGAATATCACCACCTCCACCAATGAGTTTCTACACCACTACTAAAAAAAATGCAAATAACTGTACTTCAATGTTAAATCCATCTCCAGACCATCTAATGAGATTATCAACATGATACTAAATACTGTGAATTGTGATGTGGATACCCTCCTACATAATTTAGCCTACTGAATAATTTCAGATCACATTTACCAATTGCTTGGTGGCATAACTACTTTAAATCATCTAGGATAGGGACAGACATTACACATAAATCAGTTTAAGTGATCAGAAACTGGTTTAAACCTGTAACAGAACAGACATTCAGTGCACATAAACCAGTTTGAAAATGGCTGAAACTGGTTTGAGATAAACCTGATTGAATGTAGTATCAGACTTGACCAAATCGGGTCAAACTGATTTATGCAATGTTTGTCCCAGACCCCTTGCTGGTTTAAGATAAAACAAACAGCCCCAGCATCCCAGCATGCTCTCTGGGCTGGGCAGAGTTCTCTGCTCCACTGCAGGGCTGGCCCCTCCCCTCTGCTCCCTGGCTGGAGTTCGGCACAGACTTGCAGGCACAAAGATTCTCCCTGCTAAACAGGAATTACTCCCCATCCCCTCTGCCTTATGCAGACACCTTGGCATGAGCTAGCAGACAGCATGCTGGCTATAGTCTGTGCTGTGGGAGAGGACATTCGCAGATAGGCTTTTTGGAGCTAATCAACAGGTAGCTTAATTTCCTTCCTTGGAAGAGCTTTCTAAGAAGAGCTCCATTAATTAATGGTGAGAGGCTGTTTTCTTAATGAGTTGATAAACATTGAGTTAGGGGTGAAAAACATTCCCTGGTGGGCAGCTGGGGAGACAGAGGGGAATAAATAGGGCCTGGCCATGCCCTCTTCAGATCTGCTCTGTGGATGGGAAAGGAGGGCTGCTCTAGCACCACCTGGCTTCTAGCCTGAGTCACTGCAGGCATGTCCCTGTATTTCTGGGATTTCTGTTTGGGTTACAAACTGATTTAAACTAGCCAGCTTAGACTAACCTGCAAAGACTGAATCAATTCAGGCTCAGGGTTTTTGAATGTCTGTCTCTAGTCTTGGTGGCTAGAACCAGATTCAGGACAGCCACCTTGTTGCAGGGCACTAAGGTGCCCTGTTCCTTAAAGGGGTGAGAGCCCTAGCAGTGAGTGGGGACCCCCAGCTGCTGGTTACCAGAGCAGCCAGAATGAGATAGTTGGCCTGCACCTGCCAGCGGTTAGCTGACCAGAAGGGGCAGGGCCTGGCACATATATAAACCCCAGGGCTGGGACCAGTTCTCTGTCAGCAGCTAAGGGGGAAGGACGTCTCCTAGGGGAGGCAAAGGGAAGAGGCCTGACTGCAAGTTCAGCTTCTGGTAATTTTAAGGGACAGAGCACACCCTGTGTGGCTTGAGTTGAGCTATAGCCAAGGGGCTTGCATTTTTTATTTCTGTTTATAAAACTGGTGGTTTGGGTGAGGCTATTGGGGAAGGAGGAGGCCTCATTGGGGGGCCCACTACAGCGTGGGGGCCCCAGTGCCAGAGAGGTCACAGTGTTTGGGGGTAGACAGACCCCGGCGCCAGTGTGGGCACAGAGAGAGACAGGACTGTGGAGAGCCCGGCGCCAGTGTGGGCACAGAAAGAGAGAGACAGAGACAGGGCTGCAGAGAGCCCAGTGACAACCTGAGGCTGAGAGAAACCAAGGCCTCAGAGGGACGCTGTGGGAATACCATCTGTGAGGCTTGGGGAGTGTTAAAGGGGCGGTTTGGAGCCATGCATATAGCCCATAAGGCTGGGGTGTCCCGAGACATCCATTTTGAAATGGGACCCACAAGGGTTCCGGGAACCCACGGGGTTCACTGAAGTCCATCAGGACCGTGTCCAGCTGGACTTGAAGGCAGCCTCCCTATTCATTATAAAGACATCAAGCCATGGTGGACGAGAAGAGAGGGTGCCCATTGGGCGAAATTGGCAGTCAAGGGGCCTTAGGGGTAACACGACCATCCTTGGGGACCCCATCCCGTGACACACCTAAAGAAAAAAGCTGTGAATCCCATCAATCTCACTAATATTTTGCCATTTATATGAGAATAATTTTGATCCTTAATGTGAAAAGCAATGTTAAATCAATAATAATAAAACACAACATAAGGCACGTTGAAGTAAAAACAACAACAACAAACAAAATGAACAACCCCCTCAAGGATAAAGAAAGTAACAGCTGCAATAACATAGTCAATATATTCAGATGTATGTGCATGTGGATCATAGACATGGGCTCAAATTCTACTACCAGTGAAATCAATGGCAAAAAAATATTAATTTAGGAGTAGGGAATATATTTTAAAAATATAATCCTCTGAAGTCTTACCATTATTCTTTCAGGGAAGTTCCTCATAAAGACTTTTTCCTGTATTTTAGGCTTTCTGCAGCTATCACAACAGAAGCATTACATATGGGAAGACATACACATTTTGCATATCTATAAAGTGTCTCTACAACTTTAAAATGTAAGACAACAGGAACACTTGTTAGCAGTATCCCAAGCGTGGGTGTAATTTGGCTGGAATAGTACAATCCAAATCAAAGGAAATTTTATGCGTCTAATATGGATGGCTTCTAGAAAACATACATATGGAACCATAAGAGTGGTATAAACATTTTTATAATTTCAGTGGCTATTTTTCTATTGCTTGCAATAATACTAGGACATAACTTATATTATATTTTTTATTCTTCTCTACACAGCAAGCATTTGTTTGCCTGAAGGTTGCTTTAAAAACATGCAAACAGAAACATGGCTGTGACTTGTTCCACTTTCTGTTTTTCAGTATCATCTGGATGATGATATTATATTATCATCAAGATGACATTAGATGTTTGGGAAGTTTGTTAACGCATCAAACCACTTTTCAAGAAGATTCCTATACTCACCTACCAAAATTACTGCATATGTGTGTGTGTGTGCGTGTGCATAAATATATATTTACACACACATACATGTCCATATGCCTGCATGCACACACATGCACACATTTCATCTTCATTTCCTCTGGGAGTTTGAGATCAACCTAAGACTCAAAATTTGTCCTAGTGTATATTAAGGTTTGTTAGTAGTTCGATAGCATCCTCTTAAATTATAAAATCTCTGTAAGTAAGCAGGAAAAAAATGAAAATGTCACTGTTGGATCTTGTATCTCTCCTTCTTTGTAAAAACTCAGTCAACTCTGCAAAGAGATCTATAATAGTGTAATTTCTTTCCAAGCAGATCTCCTTGCAGATCTCACTGCTATTTTAACATGTAGGATAAACATGTTTCATATAAGCCTAATTCATACTCTTAGGCCTAGTCGTGGGAGAAAGGGAAGCAAGATTTCATCTTATGCTATTGATAGAATATAATTATTTCCAGGACTAGGCTTTGTTATATTCTAACCAATAATTCCTGTGTAGACATGTTCATGAAACACATTAGCACCAAAAAAGCAGTACACAAAACACAATAAAAAGTTACTCTCAAATTTAACTGATAAGAAACAGCAATGACATTGCAACTTGCTCAACTTTGCGTAATCCTTGTTCATTTATCTCTCTATACAAAGGCAAACCATAGACAAAGTACTGAAAGGCTTATCCTGGGCAAAATGACTTGTAGCTCATCCAGACCAGCAGCTATTGCATTACACAAAATATATTTGTTTACTTGGTACAATCTCTTACTAGTTTGACCCAATTTAGAAAAAGATTAAATGATATGGGAAACAGACAACTACAGTAAATACATCAAACCCTGAAAGCATGTTCTACTAAAAAAAAGAATTGTAGTTAATTCAATTAAGATAGTCTCTCCTTCATTGGATTTAATACAAAGAACAACAGTTCTATATATCTAAAGTATATAATCTAAAAAAGTAAATAATTATTAAAAACAATTCCTTAAGAAATAAAGATGATTTCATCAAATGTAAAAGATATTCTCTTCTTAACTACATCAGAAATATAAGCATCAGCTGTACTATGGTAATTAGCATATCTAACGATCCATGAAGCACATAGCTTCCATTGTACAGTATAATTAACATAGCTTTATTCTAAACAGAATATTGCTTTAGGAGATATGAAAAAAGCAAATGATTCAAAATACACAGTAAGAAAAGCTTAAGTGCAAACAATTTCTGTACTATCCAGACAGCCTGGAAAATGTACGCAGCCTTCATGCTCTTGTGCATTAAACCATTCCAATGATATGTCAGTCTTACTGCTGTGTGGCTGTTGTTTTCTTTGCATACATTATATCACTGTTAGTTTTGAAATCAATATTATGGAGTGTAGTGATCCTATTTAACATTCCTGCATTCATAAAGGGCTTACCTCTAAGAGATCCCTTTAAGACAGGAGACTGTTTGCTGGTGTCATTAGGGGTCAATGCCTCTACTTCCTTAGCTGACAAAGGAACATATTTATACATAGCACAAGCAGATCCAATTAATTGGACTCATGGTCATGACCCCTTCTGCTACTCCATATATTTTGTCTAAATAGTGCTCTATGCCTCTAATGTATGCGTCAGAGCTCTGCTTAATTACGTGGTAATGACAACCAATTATGAGACCAGTTAGCATCATTCCGTTTTAATGAAATAATGCCAGAAACACAACGCATGTCTAATCTATTCAAATAATGTCTGGACTACAGAAGAAAATGCTTAAAATACAATCTGTTAGAAGTTAACTCAACCAAAAGCCCACAAACTGATGGGGCCCTTTTATTGCATCTTAAGAAAACTACACTGCAGCTAGTTATCTTTCCTGCTAAGCTGCCAAATTAAACTTAACCTCTAAGCTAAATTCAGTAATCATGAGTAAAGGAAATGGGAAAGTAACATTGGAAAGTGGGTATGAAACAATACAAGAAATCTTAGGAGAATCTACAGTAAGTCTGTACAGGTAAACTATACTTGTAGAGGTTGCTGAAGGATAGCATAATGTTACAATAGCTAGATTCCTTTACTTACGCTGATTGCTGAATTTGGCCACGTATCATTAAAAGCTGGATTCTATTGCTCTGCAGTTGAATTTTAAGCAGTTGGGTTCCAAGTAGTGATGAATGGACTCTGCTTTGAGTGGAGGAGTGAAATAGAGAATGCAGCTTAGCAACATGAGTCTGCCTGCTTCTAAAATAGATTGCTTCTGTAATCCACTCACTTGTCCAGAATTGTTTAAATAGAACCCTTATTATGTGTGTACCAAAATAATCAGAAAACATCTAAAGAAAAAAGTTTATTTTCTTGTGACACAAGTACAAAGTTCACAATGCAATGTCTCCATCCAAAGTGCAACTTTCTCGCTCTAGCAGTACAAAGCTAGGCACTACAAACTGGACTCAAGTAATGTACTGTAACAAGTGTAATCCTAAATTGTCACTACAGACTGAGCCAAGGACCTCTAGTGCTAAAAGTACAAGTCTCTGTCATTTGAGCTATATAAGTAATAATTCTAGCTGGTAGCAGTAGACAACTCGCATCTTTTGTGGAACACTCACCAGATGGTGACACATAATAAAAAATAATCACGTAGACTTAATATTTGCCTTCTGCACAGGGAGGAATTTCACTCAACCTCCAAATGCAACAGATCTAATCCCTCTGTGCCTTTGAGGGTCCAAAAGCTATAAAAATGATACCAATAATAAAATATGCCTAGTTGAAAAATCTGGAGCAAATGGAAGAATATGACTTTGGTTAGAACAAAGACACAACAAAGCAATCCAGAGCAAGACATTCATAAACTCTATTTATTAAGCAACATAGATGTAGGGAGTGGAATATTTTAGCATTTATTAATGGTGTTTAGCCACCCTCTATTTTAAATGAAGATATGTAAATCAAAGACATAACTCATATTTTTACCACCTGGCTCTTTTGTTGACTGGGTTTTAACAGATTTTTCTGATTATACCATTCTAGGATACAACTAAAAGTCAGATGATTGTAGACGCAGTCCCATTTAAATATTATAACCCCTTTAGACATATGTAGGGTGAAATTTATAGTACAATTTTCTAGAGATTTCTAGAAAACGGAAAATGACGTTATAAAACCCTCACGTAATCTCCAAATGTTTGCAGAACACTTGTCAGCTGTACAATTCTTTATGATATCTATTACACTTTTAAGGGGGTGATTATTTTGATACCTATGCTTTTAACTGATAATGGAAAAGAGGCCGGTTTATTCCAGAGGGCAGTGTGGGCCTCACTGGAAGATTGATCAATATAAACATATACTGCTCCAACAAAGCCTTTGCTAAAGCAGTGGCCAGAGCAGGCCTGATCATCAGAGATCGAAATTTTTCATTTCCCATGAAAAAATGGGGTTAATGCAGATTTTCCTTTTTACTCAAGAAAAACATGGATTTTTCATTTTAACAGAGAAGCAAACAGAATTTCCACTTTTGCAGGCGTGCAAAGTTCCAGCCTGCAAAAGACTGGGGGAGCAGGAGGAGGGCAGTCAGGCAGGAGGCACCATATGCATGTGCACGTTCACACATGCACATGGCCGCCAGACAGCATGGAGAGCAGCTCCCGCAGGTAAATCTGGCAGTGGGGGAAGTGGGGATTGAAGCCTCCATAAGGAGGGAGAGAGGGAGCAAGTTGGTCAGGGTTGGGGCTGGGGCTGCTGCTGAGCCTGGGTGCTGCATGGGGTTTGGGGTCTGGGGCCAGAACGCGCGGCCCCAGGGCCCCGGCCAGGAGTGGGAAATAGCTGTGGGCAGCTCATCTGGGGAGCAGGAGGGGAGGTCTGATTCCCCACCACTGCACACACTCTTGGGTGGGGGGGGGGGATAGGAGGGGCACATGCCCCCCAGATCTGTGCATGGTGTCAGGGTGGGCTGCCCACTGCAGCCTCAGGTTTCCTGCTCTGCTGCCCTCCCCGCCCAGGGCGTCCATGGCACAGCAGGTCAGACCCGGCATGGCAGGGTAGAGCAGGGCTAGGAGGGGAAGGTCCTTGCTGCTGCAAGCACCATGCTATCCTGGTGAGTTGCCCTCTGACTACCCAGCCACAGTAGGAGTGGCAGTGCAGAGCTGTGGCCCTTGGTGCTTCTGGGTGACTGGGGCCACATCGTCAGGGTGGCAAATAGCTCCCAGTGGTGAGCTTCCCAATCCAGCAATGCTCTGCCCTGCTGCACCGGGTTCTCTGCTTGGCTGCAGAGGCCACATGGGAGGGCAGTAGGGTTGGGAAGCTCAGTGCCCACCCTACTGGGTGGGTAAAAATTATGGAAACTTGGTACTGGGCTAGAGGAGCCTACATGGTGCTGTGCCAATACCCTTAACAGCTTTCAAAGATGTTAGGGCTGGAAAGGACCTCAAAGTTCATCAAGTCCAGCCCCCTGCTCCAGGGGCGGGAAGTCAGCTAGGGTCAAAGGATCCCAGCAAGATAAGCATCCAGGCGTTTCTTGAATAAGTCCAGAGTAGGTGCCTGCACCACTTCCGGAGGAAGTCTATTCCAGGTCTTCGGGGCTCAGACAGTAAAGAAATTTTTTCTTATGTTCAGCCTAGAACAGTCAGGGAGAATTTATGACCATTGGCCCTTGTTTTTTCCTTGGGGCACTCTGGTGAACAAACACTCTCCCAGGTCCTGATGGACACCCCTTATGTAGTTATAAGTAGCCACCAGATCCCCCCTGAGCCTGCGCTTTTCCAGGCTGAAGAGTCCCATGGCTCTCAGCCAATCTTCATAAGGCCTATTCTCTTGCCCTCTGATCATGAGTGTGGCTCTCCTCTGGACTCTCTCAAGCTTCTCCACATCCTTCTTGAATTGTGGAGCCCAGAATTGGATGCAGTACTCCAGCTGCAGCCTTACCAAGGCTGAGTACAGTGGGAAGATGACATTCTGAGATTTACTTGAGAAGCATCTATGGATGCAAGCCAGAGTTTTGTTTGGTTTACCAGCTGCGACATCGCATTGGTGGCTCATGTTCATCTTGTGGTCAATCATGACCCCCAAGTCTCTTTGAGCTGTGGTGCTAGCAAGCGTAGCATTGTCAAGCCTATATATATGCTGCCGAGGTGGAGTACCTTACATTTATCGGTATTGAATGTCATCCGGCTTGTATCCGCCCACTTACTAAGTTTACCCAAGTCACCCGGGATGACTAGCCTGTCCTCAGGTGTGGACACTATGCCCCAAAGTTTAGTGACATCAGCGAACTTAGCCAGTGCACTTCTGACATCAATCTTCACATCGTTGATAAAGATGTTAAAGAGAACCAGTCCAAGGATAGAGCCTTGGGGGATACCACTGGTCACGGAGCACCATAATGATCTGCTACCATTCACCACTACTCTCTGAGTCCAAACTCGGAGCCAATTTCCCAGCCATTGGACTGTGGTGTAGCCAAGGCCACAGTTGGTTAATTTTTTTCATGAGGAGGTCATGGGACACCAGATCAAAGGCTTTTTTAAAGTCCAGATATATGAAATCAATCTCTTCTCCCTTGTCCACGTGGTATGTCACCTGGTCATAGAAGGAGATGAGATTGCAAGACCCACCCATGACAAACCCATGCTTGCTGTCCCTCAGGATGTTGCCCTCAGCCAGTTTACCCAGAAGGGTTTCCTTGATAATTTTCTCCAGAATCTTACCGGGGATTGAGGTCAAACTGATTGGCCTGTAATGCTCAGAATCTACTTTCTGCCTTTTCTTGAAGATGGGTACCACATTGGCCTTCTTCCAGTCTTCAGGTACTTCACGTGAGCGCCATGAGTTTTTGAATATTTTTGCTAATGGTGGGGCTATGACACCTGCCATCTCCTTGAGTACTCTAGGGTGTAATCTGTCAGGACCAGCTGACTTGAAGGTGTCCAGCCTCTCAAGTTGATTCTTTACTAGATCAACATCAGTGTTGGGTATAAATGCACCTTCAGCCTGGCCGGCCCGCATCTTGCTAGGCAAGGCGGTCCTACTGGTCTGATGAAAGACTGATGTGAAGTACTCATTGAGCAGATTGGCCTTTTCCTGGGTAGGAAGGCTAACTTCAGTGTGCTTAGGAATCTAGTCAACAACGCACTACAGGAGAAGAATATTGGTGACATGGGAGTCCAGGAAGGGTGGTCGTTCCTAAAGGAAACGATCCTTCGGTAACAGAGGGAGACTATCTCAGTATGAGGAAAAGGAGGAAAGTTGCCAAAAAAAACTTCCTTGGCTAAACAGAGAAATTCAGGGGAGCCTAGGGGCAAAAAAGAAGGCATATAGGTGGTGGAAGCAGGGGGAAGCTACCAAGGAGGAGTATATCTACTTGGCCTGCACTTGCAGGGAGGCAGTTAGGAAGGCCAAAGCACCTACAGAGCTGAGGCTGGCAACACGAATTAAAGACAACACAAAGTCTTTTTTTAGGTATAGAGGGAGTAAAAGGAAGGCGCAGGGCAGCATAGGACCCCTAATGAACAAGGAGGAGCAATTAGCCACGGGTGGAGGGGCAAGGCTGAGCTATTCAATGAGTTTTTGCCTCAGTGTTCCTGAACAGGGCTCAAGATGCATCTCCTAATGGGTTCTTAGGTGGGCAGCAGAGGGACACCAGCCTACCAACTGCCAACGTTGACTTGGTGCAGAGTCATTTGGATGGACTGGATGTGTTCAAGTCAGATGTGCCAGATTAGGGTACTGAAGAAATTGGCTGGTGTCATAGCAGAACCACTGGCATGGCTGTTTGAGCACTTGTGGTGCTCGGGTCAGGTCTTGGAGGACTGGAAAAGGGCCAGTAATAATAATTATTATTATTGGCCCTTGAATAATTCTCAAGAAGGGGAGGAAGGAGGATCCAAGTAATTATAGGCCAGTCATTCTCACCTCCATCCTTGGAAAGGTCTTTGACAAGATTATAAAGGATCATACTTGTAGGAGTTCAGTGGGAAAAATAATGCAGTGGGGAAACCAGCAAGGTTTTGTAGCAGGTAGATCATGCCTGACCAATCTGGTTTCATTTTATGACAGGGTCACAAAATGCTAGGATGGAGGAGTAGAGGTGGATGTTGTTTTCTTGGACTTTAGTAAGGCCTTCGATATGGTATCTCATCCTATTCTCATACATAAATTAAGAGGTTGTGACAGATGTTTACACAATCTGGTGGGTGGCAAACTGGCTTAGCGGTCACAGCCAGAGAGTGGTAGTAGACGTGTTGGTATTGACCTGGAAGGATGTGGGTAGTGGGGTCCGACAGGATTCGGTCCTTGGGACCCACAAAGGCTGAAATTCTGCCTAGCCTTTTCTGAAGGCTAGGTGAAGGGCTCCTTGATCACCATACACAGGCATGTAGGCCAAAAAGAATCGAGTACCTCAAGTTTTAACTGAGAATATGTTACTTTCACTACAAGGTTCCTTGGGTGAATTTGATATCTTTTATTAGACCAACCCAAATGGTTGGAGAATAGTTATTAAGCAAGCTTTCGGGTTCAAAAACCCTTCGTCAGGCTCAGGAAGCTGCAGCAGTTGGTGTGTGCTCTTCCTGGATGGAATGAAAAGTAAAGAAGCCAGGGGCTGGGCTGGGGAGTCAGTTGCCAGGCAGATTGTAATGTATCAAAAATCCAATGTCTATGATTAGTCCCTGATCTCTAGTATCCAGGAGGTTGATGAAATGGAGCTCATAGGCTCGTCTCTGGGATGTGTTGTGTAAATTTCCCTTGAGGATCAGGACTGAGAGATTGGAGAGAGAGTGGCCCTCCTGTGAGAAATGTGCCCCCACCGGTAATTGGGTGTTTCTGTCTTTGATGGATTTCCGGTGTGCATTCATTCTGGTGCGCAGTTGTTGTCTGGTCTCTCCTACATATCTTCCATCAGGGCATTTGGTGCATTGGATGAGGTATATTACATTTCTGAGGGTGCAGCTGTAAGATCCTGGGATGCTGATGGCTCTGTTGTGGGGTGTAGTAATAGTGGGGATGGTGGAGATGTGTTGGCAAGTTTTGCATTTCTTGTCCTGGCATGGTCTGGATCCTTTTGGTGTGTTCTGGGCTTGAGGAAGTTTGCTTCTGGTGATGAGGTTGGCGAGGTTCGGTGCTTGTCTGAAGGCTAGGATGGGTGGCTCTGGGAAGATCTTTATAAGAATAGGGTCTCTTTCTAATATAGGTTGCAATTTTTTGAGGATTTTCCGTACAGGTTCAAGGGATGGGTGATAGGTCATAACCAGCGGTGTGCAATTTGTGGGTGTTTTTCTTCTGTACTGCAGCAGTTCTTCATGTGGTATCCAGGTGGCTCTGTCCAAGTTTGCAGACTATACTAAATTGTGGGGTGAAGTGCACACTCTGGAGGGTAGGGAATGATTGCAGGCAGACCTGGACAGGTTGGAAAAGTGGACAGTACACAATAGGATGCAGTACAACAAGGACAAGTGTAGAGTGCACCTAGGATGCAAGAATATCCAGCACATCTACTGGCTGGGAAGTGACCCTCTCAGCAGCACTGAAGTGGAAAGGGATCTTGGAGTCATAGTGGATCGCACTTTATCATGCATAAGCAGATGCATGACAGATAGAACCAAGGTGATACTTCCCCTCTATGCAGCATTCGTCAGACCGCAGTTGGAGTACTGCGTCCAGTTTTGGGCGCCGTACTTCAAGAAGGATGTTGATAGACTTGAGAGGGTTCAGAGGAGGGCCACTCATATGGTTAGGGTTTACAGGACAAGCCCTATGAGAAGAGACTGAGGGAAATGGACCTCTTCAGCCTCTGCAAGAGAAGGCTGAGGCGCAATCTTGTGGCTGCCTACGAATTTATTAGGGGGACACAGCAAGGAATCGGAGATGCTCTGTTCACCAGGGTGCCTCTTGGGGTAGCAAGGAACAATGGTTACAAACTGACAGAGAGTAGATTTAGGCTAGATATCAGGAAAAACTTCTTCACGGTAGAGTGGCCAAAATCTGGAATGGGCTTCCAAGGGAGGTGGTGCTCTCCCCTTTATTCGGGATCTTTAAGAGAAGGTTGGATAGGCATCTGGCTGGGGTCATCTGACCCCAGCACTCTTTTCTGCCTAGGAAAGGGGTCAGCCTCGCTGATC
>NW_005842758.1:368933-391568 GCF_000455745.1 Alligator sinensis | reverse complement strand
CCTAGGTAAGGGGTCAGACTCGATGATCTGTTGAGGTCCCTTCCAACCCTAGCATCTATGAATCTATGAATGACAGATGGCACATACAGAAATTGTTACAACTCCAGAAATACCAATACATTTAGCATGCAATGTCATTCCAAGGGACTTTTTCTAAAGATGGAATTATCAAACTTAGCAGTCCTTGGCAGCTACACTGTCACACCCTCCTCAGAGACCCAATACCCAGCAACAATTACTTTCCAATAGGAACAGAGCCAAATGAAGAAGCAATTTCACACCTGATTTTTTTTCTCTTCATTTTCCAGCCTGAGATTATTGTGGAAGCTGTAGTAGGGCTCTTGACTGCCTTGAAAATTTTTATTCCAGATGCTGCTTCTAGATGCACTGATACTCCTCTTCGTTCTTGAGTACCATGCCCCAGCTCACCTTCCTGTTTGTACTGGCCAGTGGCACTCAATCCTCCTGGTAAGCCAAAAGAGGAACATCTGGAATCTGTGGGAAGGGCTGGTATTCCAGCTGGTATCTAACTAGTATCTCTTGCTGGTTTGGTTATTAGAAACTCCAGGACTACATTTGCCATTCTGCATCTATACAGGTTTTTTTCAGATATGGGAGATTGCTCACAGTTACTTAATACTTTTATAGTGCCTAGTATTATGGGGCTCTGACAAGGCTGATGCCTATAAACACCACTGCTGTCAGAGTGTTAAATAATAACAAATGCATTATGTTACATCGTGGTAAAGAGGACAGAAAAAACAAAAACAGACGTAAAGCAATAGAAGTAAAAGGGTAACTTGCAGATAGAAGCCCCAGAACAGTAGTTGGGAGTCAGGGGGGAAACAAAACTGAAATCAAGAAAGAAGGTAGGGAGAGACAGAGCTACAGAAACAAAAAAGAGAGGAAGGGGAAGGGAAGATGCAACTGTCCTGAAGACCTTGCACATCTAGAAGGTTAATAGATTCTGTTTATTCAGGTTCCTAATTGCTTCAATAAGTATTACGCCTTTGCAAATTGTTATGGCTATGGTTAGCACTATACAGACGTATAAGGTATGTAAACATGTTTGTGGGACCCAATCTCTGATCACCTGGCTGACTTAAGGAGATTAGGTCCCACTTTGGCAGACATTTGCTGCTGCCAGGAGCCGTGAGTCAGGGTGTGGGTAGAAGCAGGCAGAATTAAGGCAAGGGGAGGTCTATCAGATCTGTGGGGGAGTCGGGGAGGCTAAAAATAGCCCAGTCAGGGGGTGGGGGTAGGAAAAAAACAGTCCTGGGGCTGGGGCAAAACTGGGCTTTCCCAGCCCTGGGGTTGCACTCCAAACATGTACAGATGCTCATTAGATCAGGCTAACCTGTTCCCGATCTAATATAGTTCACCTCCTCAGGTGAACTAAGTTTTTTGGGGCCTGCCATATTTTCCCCAATCTAACCCTCTCTCCCTGGCAAGGTCTATAAAGTTCAGCACTTACATAGACCTAACCCTAGTTAGGTCAATCTAACTGTAAAATCTTTACTTACCCATAGAAAGAAAGCTTACAAACTAGATAGACTCAGATCACAGATAAGATTTTTTAACAACAAAAATAATTAACTATTGGCCCAGATTACCAAAACATATGGAACCTGTTCCCTCACTTGGAACTCACGATAGCTCATTTTCTAGAAGACAGCATGTGCTTTACTTCCACCACAAGGTGCTAGGTCAAATGAGGGGATTCCTGGGTGAAACCTGTGGCCTGTGCTGAGGCCAGACCAAATGAACACACTGTTCCCATCTAGTTTTTATGTCTATTAATATATACATATACTATGATACTGCCAGTATAAAGTGCATCTGAGCTGGGTTGAGATCCTTTTAATTACATTGGTTTACTTTCCCACTGTATTGAAATGAGTTAAATAAAATTTATGATGTGGTTAAGAAAGAATAAGTGTGCATACCTATTGAAGAAATGCCATGGTGGGAAAGGTGGATTTGAAGGAGAGGAGTTCAGTAGTTTATTATGATGGAAGAGGAAACTGTTTAAAGGAAAGCGAGCAGTGTGAAAACACGGCAGAAATTAAAGGTTCTGAAAGGCGGTGAGACTGTAATGCTCCACAGTTCTGGATGGGTGCATTTTAATTAAATCAGAGTAAACAAGTCTGCAGCAGGGTGGGGGGAAAGCCAAGTTGTAGGCAGATTTGTCACCAGAGGCTTGAAGGTGAGACTGAGTAAGTTTGGAGTTGCTGAGGAGGGAGACGGGAGAACAGAAGAATATGAAAGCTGGGTGACATGCTCAGAGCGAAGAACAAGGACAATAACTGTCGCTACAAAATGATGAATAGCTCAGAATGGAGAGAGATGACAGTAGTGCAGGCTGGAGAGGAAATGGTATTATTTCCTCAGCAGGTGTCTCATATTCATAACTCATGCATACCTTACCATTCAGAGTTCCCAGTTCATATGCCTTCTGGGCCCTTATCTTTACCCATGACTTCAATTGCAAACACATTGTTTTTAAATTAATGTAAATTTTATATACATTTACCATTCTGCAACAATGTATGTCAGCTAGCATTAAAACATCAAATATTTGCATTTTAGTACCACATAGCTGGAATCACTGACGGATGGATAGATGGATCTATTTACACACGCATATTTTGCATTTTAAATCAAGTTGGTGCATTAATCTTGTAATTCCTTCCACCAGGGACTGTGCAGCAGGTGAGTAATCAACACATAATCCACTTAGATCCTTGGAAACAAGTTTGTGAATCTCTGTAGAGATTAATAATCAAACAAGTTATTCAATTTTGCTCCCCAGGATTTCTACAATTTGGTTTTTTTATTCGACAAGCAAGAGACACAAACATTTAACTCTTTTAATGGAGAAGAGTGCCTGTAAGGCCATATCCACCCCACGCACCACATCCAGCATGTGCTGGCCCCACTACAGGGTGGAGCATGGGCTAGACCTGCTGACTCAGGTTTTACCCACTGACCCACCCTTTGCACTGGCTCCAGCATGTATAGACAGCCTGTGATGGTCCCCTGAGCTGCAGGCAGTACTTGTGGCCCCGGATTCAGCTTAGGTGTTGACTACAGTGCAAGCCCCAGAGCTGGGTCAGCACATACTGCCCACAGCACAAGGGGCCAGCATGGGGAGTATGCTGCATTGCATGCAGCATCCCATTGGACTAGCCCTATCCTGCCCACTGGTTCTTGTATGGCCAGATCAGGCCTGCAGACAGACCCAGAGACCTTCATCTAGCCCATGGGACCAGATGAGTTTGACACCCCTGATTTACACGTTCAGATCCCCATACCCAAAATACGGTAAATGTGCAAAATCCTTTAGGCAAGGAAATACCTACCTGTTTGGAAAGTCATGCTGATCTAATCTACATTTTGGAATCAGATTCTAATCTTACATCTATACCAGTGTCAATCAGGAACAATTTTACAGATGTCAGTGAAGTTATTAGGATGCAAACTTAATGAGAAATCAGGATCAAACCCATTAACTTCTAAAACAGAGCTTGTAAAGAAACATTTAGAGGTCTTTGAGTACAGCACTTAATACTAGAGAGAGAGAGAGACTTTTTATGAATTGCTAGAATATTCTTGAAATAGAGTTTCATCACACAATAAATTTAATTAACTATAAAATTCTCTTGAAACTTATAGCTACAGTACAGTAGCTGTATTTTTACAGGCTATTAACTAATAATATTTCACAGCAGACAGATCTTACATTAAATAGTAAACAAATTATTTTGAGCATCTTAATGAAACTCAAAATAGATATAATGGTTTGCTGCCATTCTAAAGACACACACATTTTTTATGAATGTCTCCTTTGAGAAAGAGGCTGCCTTGACTGTTTTTTACAATATCAGGCATAGCCTAAAGGGGGCTCGATCCAAAAGCAAACTAAACTACGTATCTTATATTTACAATGTATGAGCTAACCTCTTAGGAGTCTCATGACATATGTCTATAACCCACATGCTTGTTTGATCTTACAGATGTTTACAGAGTAACCTCCACCCTGGGCTAATAATAATAGAAACGTTCAAATGAAAGGCAAGATCTCAACGTGTAAGCCAAATATAACAGTTTATTTACCCCATTTACTTCACTTTATAATATTGCTTCCTTCAGCAATATTTTTACTGTTCCCATGACATTGGCCCCTTATGGCACCGTGTTTCTCTAAGGCTCCCCTTTTCTGGATTCTCTTGAGGAAGAAAATGCTTCAGTTTCTTCTACCGAAGGTGTCAACAGGAAGTTTGTTAATGTTTTGCTACTAAAATATTTATCTTATGCTTCTGTTCCTTCCAACCATGACCCACATCACATTTTCAGTTGTTGCATATCCCAAAACACACAAACTGTGAGTCAGCTATCCTGTTTTAATCAATCCTCTCAGCCACCCTGAGCTTTGGGAAAAGCTAAAGCCCAGAGACATCTGTACTTTGTAGCTACTAAAATGCTCCATTCTCACTAGATCTTTAATAGGGATGCCATAGTAGATCAAACAATTGCTAGTCAGGTGCAGATCTCCAGAGAGCTGTTGTAGTTTTCATTCATCATCCCATAACCCACAAGTAATTTAAGATGCAGGGCACTTCTGTCAACCATCATACTTGCCAGGATCTGAAACTCATGGCATTGTGATGACTGAACTTTCATGGAGATTTAGTGAGATGATGTAGTGGAAGTGGAAATACTTAGAAGCTTTTCCATATAGGAGATGTGATATGAACTACTTTGTCCTTAATTCTTGAATTATTGTTCAGTTGGCATCCATTTGCTATCTGACCATCTCTTGAGTAGATAGATGGTCCTGCTAATTAACCTATAAGATGAGGGGTAATAGACTGATACTTGACTACATTTTATTTTTGAAATATACTTCCTGAAGAAATAAAAGAAAATGAGGTAAAGTAACATAATAATATTTTGTGTGTGGCAAACTTTTTACGTATCAATGAATCTCTGTCTTTTGGGTAGATCTAATCTGCAGTACCCACATATGGGTTTGAATAGTGACTTCCCCAAGCAACAAGGGTGCTCATATTCTGGATTTCGAATCAGCTTCCATTTTATGGCTATTTACAAAATGATTTGACATCTATTTTTTCATTAAAAAACACTCAGTGTAAACCCTCAATCTGTACTAAGATAAAGCTCCCTGACACTGCTACTTCTTTCCTCTAGATATACCCATGCAGATTTGATTTGAGGATCCAGATCATCTCATTATTTAGCACAGTAAACAGATTTGCTTAACTCTAAATAAAACTGGATGAGGAATAAGCTATTACCCCTTCTCTTTCAGCTTCTTATATACAGTTGAAGCATGAAATCTAGCATTAAATGGCTGACCCTGGACTAGTCAGTCACAGTAGGAAGTCATCTATTCTAGATTCAGAGTTTGAAATGAATGCTTAGAAATGGATGACAACAGTAATTAAACTATGATTGCAGGGTGTTCCCTCAAGAACCACTAGTCCCCTCTTCTTTCAACTCGGACTGTTAACTTAACTAAGGCCCTAGTTTGTTTGTTTTTAAAGCATTAGCAGTCACACTAATAAAGAGACAGTACAAACGGTACTGGGAAAACATGAAAGTGTAAACTACTGCTATAAGCTACATCCAGAAATAAATTGGCAATCAGTGCAGTATTTTTTTTTTTAATTTCAAATGATAAAAATTAAAACTGCCTTTGTAAATACTCAGTCATTAATCCTATTAATGCGTCTCATGCTCTGTCCAAAGAATGGCATTTTTGTAAAAGTCACCAAAGTCTGGGGATGTATTTTACTTACAGATTGTGTTTTACTTGTGATTACCCATATTAATATTTTCATGGGGAAATATATGATCAAAGGAAATATTAAATAACTCGATGTTAGCCAACCCTAATAATATGGAACAATTCAGTGATGCCATTTACTCCTCTGTACACAGCAACATGATGGGTCCTTCACTTTTCTACCATTCTATTTAGAGATGGTACAAACAGAATAGCAGAAATGTCATTTGTTTCCTTCCATTAATGGGTGGCAAACAAGTCCTCCCCCCCACCCAAGGAAGCTTTTGAAGACATTAGAAGTATTTTTTTCCATATTACAATTTCATGGATGAGAGATCTATTAATATTAATCACCATTGAACAGAATAGTTGAAGATGTTTCCTCTGGCATCTCTAAGTCAATAATGGCAGACGCCAGGGAACATAATGGATAGGCACAGATCACTAGATCTATTTGGTTCAATGCTCTCCCTCTAGCAGCCATTTCTACCCCTGTCAGACACAGGATATTGGATTAGGTGGACCACCGGTCTGACCCAGTACGGCACTTCTTATAATCTTAAAGTAAAAAGAAGATGCTTAGAGGGGCTTTAAAAAAAGCAAATAGCCTGGGGTATAAGGAACATCCAAATTCTAATGTTTGTTCCTAATAAGACAGAGCAAGAATTTGACCTTAGATTTTCTCCACCTACTACATGCAATGCCTACCAAGTTATTAGACATTTTGAAGTGAGTGAGTTATTTTATTTTGACTAGGAATGCCATCCTGGACCCAAGAAACCTTTTCAATACCATCAAAACTCATGAGGTTCCATGAAGAAGAAATTGGCATTCCTTTCTGACAAAAGAGTTTCACCAGAAAATTCCTAACTATTATTACTGTTATAACTCATTTTCCTGAACAAGGAAGATGTTATGTCAGTTTATCCTATCAAAAAGCAACTAATATCAGAAATAAGATACAGTCACTGGATTTTAGTAATGTCTTGAAACTGCTAGGAACACTGACTAATCTTTGTAAAAGCAATCATTTCTCCAATAAATTATGCAAAAAACCTCATTATCCAAGTGTGATAATTCAAACAAGGAAAAAGCCTATATGCATATACCACATTTAGAGTAGTATCCTCTATGCTTCAAAGAAACAGAATAAACAGTGGTGTGGAATCTAGAATTATAAATACAAATGCGACAGAAGAAATGTTTACCACTTGGTAGAAAATGCTGGACAAAGGTGTGGTGAGTCGAAGGGAATGTTAAAGCTGTGAATGTGTGAGGAAGGCAAATTCTAATTTTAGAGTATACAAGCAAATATTTATTTTGCTAGAAAATGGCAAGCCAACCATCCAATTCTTACTAAAGTACGGGCAGTTTTGCAGTTGTGTAACCAGATCTGAACCTTGTTCTATCAGCTCTTGATCACAGATTTCTATGATCTAGACATTCTCCTCAGTCCTTGTGCACATAAGTTTCCTATGGTCAAACCACAACAGCACTGCCTCTTTCTTCTTCTTTGCCCTCTTTCATGAAAATAGATTTCACAGCACAACTGTCTGAAGCCTCCCCCCTCTCCCCCAAGACCCATGGGTTAGGCACACCTTATATCCTAGAGCTCCAAATGTGTGGGTTTACCTTTTCACAGTTTACCTTTCACAGTTTACCTTTTCAGGCAGATGAACAAGTAGACCTGCAAGTTTTAAAAGGATTGCAAAAACTTGTCCCTCCTTACTTCAGCTAACATAACCATTAGATAAAACAAAAGCAGAGGGAGACTCCCCTGCCTGTTTCCTTGCCAAGTCCTGAGCATTCTTAGGGGTCAGGTGAGAGTTCCCCAAGGAGTCCGAGGTCTCATTCCAACATATCTCCATCCTAATCATGAAGCTTCTTCTATGCAGCCAGTTTCTCTATCCACATTTAGTGCCATGACAACTCTCCCACTAGTTGATCCATCGCTTAGTTACACTCTGCTGCAGTTCAAACTAGAAACGTGTTTGCCTTGGGTTGTAGCCATCTCTTTATCCAGTAGTGTTATAATTACATGGATAATCATCCGTGTTTAAACACCCTCTTCTGCTAGCCCTGTAGCAGATAAAAAAAATTCTCTTGTAAACTTCTGTGAATTTTAGGTCACTAAGGAAACAAAAAATGGCAAAGAAGCAGAATGAGACTCACTTTCAATATGGATTTTGCAATCTGACTCTGCTACCAAGAGGGTCTATCAAGCAGAATGATATTATAGATCCCCCATTAGTTCCAAATTTAAAGAAGAAAAGGTGGTTATGGTTTGTAACACATCATCATAGTCATTTCTGTTGTAAAATATACTATTCCAAGTAATCAGGAACCAACTTATTTTTCCTTTGTACTTATACAGCTAGCCTAAAAAAACAGTTGCATACTATAGCTATAATGTACAGAAGCAGATTTAGATGAAGAAGAGAGCTAGATCTAAAGTGGATGGGCTTCTCCCAATCTCAAAGTCTAATATCCCAATGTAGGTATGAAAAATTGAATAATTTGGTTTAGATTCAATAATACTTCCAGCCAATCTGTGCTCTTTGATGCAGAGTAACTATTAACTTGATTTAAATAGCCAGTTAAGCAAGGTATATAGCTGTTTTGCTTTGGTTTGTCAGGAAACTGCAAAACTATAAGAAAATGCTAATAAATCTAGCCTTTTAATTTTAAGCAAATTATGCACCACAAAACCAGACAAACACCCATATTTTTTTTCATCACCAAAGTACTTATTTTTCTCTCGATTCAATGCGATGATTTTAAGATTAGTGAAGAAAGATAAAATGAAATCTCTGGGGCTACAGTTCATGATCACACTGAAATGTTTAATGACCAAACTTAGGGGCCCTAGTTCAGTTCATAAAGTTCATAATTAACAATAATCCACATCATAAATGTGATTCTGTTGCTATAGTTTCAAGTTCTTTTACTGAAGCACATCAAAGACCGGGCTGCTGAGTCTGAATCATCTCTAATATATGAGCACTGTAATCTCTCTAGGCAATCTTTTATACCAGATATGAAGCAATAAAAAAAAAGGAGGATTCTACTTGCAGCCAGGTTTAGTTTACAAATAGAGGCATTCAAATTCGAAAAAAGAACATCTTACTGGCGGTATCTTATTTGTAATATTATGGAGTTTAGAATTCTTTGAAGAACATTCAAGTTAAACTTTGAATTTGACAAAAAACACTGGTGAAAATGTGACACACATTAAAAATAACAACCTATCATATATGGGTATCTGCAACCCAGGTAGGCAAGCACTTTCTCTACTTTTATAAAACGCGCTACTCATTAAAGCAGTTTGTACATGTATGAAACAAGTGTAACACTGCAAGCAGGTCCACTCTGAAATGTGACTACATAAAAAATAATCCTTTTCCTTCTCAATCAACTGGATCCAGTTGCATTTACATATTTAAAGCCAGGTTTGAGACAAAAAGCATTTTTAGTGTTATTGGTGTAAAGATTATAAAAGAGAAAATAGTTCTATTACAGTTCTATGTATCAGCAGACTGATTTACTGTGTTCCAACAGTTTCCTGCATAAAAACTCTCACTGAAGATAGTGAATTTGTAGGAGTAGCATTGAAGAAAAAGATAGGGAGGCAATGGGCTTGTGCAACTGCAGGTGGGAGTCTAATCTGGCTGGCAGAACCTTTATTACAGGGTAATGCTATGTCACAAGAAAAAGAAAAAAGGTGCCACACTGACTCAGACCTCAGGTGGATGGTATAAGACTGGCAATTAGGAAACCAAAGAGGAGGCACATGTATGCATGATCATCGAATCTGGAAATAAAGCAAATAAAAATGGAAGATGACAGAACTTCTTTTCAGAATCCAAGTAAAGTATAAATGGAGCATTAAAGAGTTTTCATGTCCTTGAACAGTGCAATCTCATTTAAGTTAACAGAACCATTATTACAAGTTATCATTTTAATAGGTAATCATTTGGCAAATGAAAAAAAAGGTGTTCTTAACTACATATTCAATATATGTATGAGAGACAGATTATCACAGACAAATATTGGGTTTAATATTTTACTAGATGTGATGCCTAAACTAGTGACTACAGAGAAGGGGAAAGCTGATGGAAAATGATCAGAAGATGCAGAAATTTAAATCATTCTGCTCGAAGTTCTGCACTTTAAGACTCTACTGAATATTCTTCGCTCTGTCTCTACATGATTCTCTGACATATCAGTAATAGCTCTGCACAGAATAAGCGTGCAGAATTTTCATGCATCATGAAGGTGGTATGCAAGCACAGTCTAGGAGAACCCAGATCTCTTCTGCATAGATTAGGCTGTCTCTTCTCAGCCCACTATTTCCAACTCATTTTCAGTTGGCAGTTCCTGATTCATATTTTACAAAGATCCCTTTTGTGCCTTTATAGAATAAGAAACAGAAAAGAAACTGCTTCTTAAGAACTATCAGTACTTACTCCATTACTGAAATCACTATGGATATGACTAAGGACCAAGCAGCTCAGCAAAAGAATCATTACCAATAGCCTTTTATACATGTTTGTGTGCACACGTTTTAAGACATTGATAGAGTATATTTGACTGTGATAATTTAATTGTTTTGGTTACTAAAATTGACAGCAGAAGAAAATGGGAAAGATAAGTGAGTAGTGGCAGAGTTCGCCCCCAGGGTATTGGAGCTCCGGTCACTGTAGCATCTCCTGGGTCTTCTAGCCCACAGGAACAAATGAATTAAAATATGGAAGTGGAGGAGTGCAATTTCTTTGCTGTAGATTATAACAAAGTTCTCAGCACTTCACATTTCATGTTTGCCGTTAGTAACTGCCATCTTTCATCCAACAGGTTACGACACATTTTATAGCACGTAAAGTATTTCCATGTAGGGACAGTTTTAGATCTCCAATCTACTCCTCAAAAACATCTACTTCATAAGGCAGAGGTTAGTCTTTGCCAATTCCTTTGATTTGTTCAAGATGTAAATATGTAAGATTGCTTATTAAAGATGGCTCTAGGTCATTTGTTCTCAACCTTTTTAGACTCAAGGCACCCCTTGGAAAGTGACAACTCTTAGTTTGCACATTTTTCTATAGTGAAAAAACAAGTCCAATTATTTTGCAAAGAAATCAGAAAGACCACAACAAGTGAGAATGTTTTTAAATATTACAAATTCCTATTTGAAATTCCTAGGTTTATTCTGTGAATAATGTTTGTGCACCTAACTGTGCTACCATTACATGGACCATTGAAAGGATTTCAAGGCATCCCAGGGAGCCATGGCACCCTGGTGGAGTATCAGTGCTTTTAGGTTAACCTGCCTCCCTTTTGTCTCGAGGCTACCAAATCCAGGATTGTTTGGTAATACTATTATCTGCATTGTCAGAGTGTAGCCAAAGTCAATCTACCTTCCCATATCTGTTATATGCACAGCAATTGGTAATTGCATTCACAGGTGTCTTCATCTCAATAGTATCTCAATAGTCTTCATTCTGACCATTTTAAATTTAATTAATGAAGACTCCCATACTGAAAGGCATTGAACTTCCCTTGGATAGCCTCATTCTTCTTATATGGCTGATTCATGCAGTGAACATGCTACAAAATGTTTGCATTGTTTTGCATCTCACTGATGATGAATTCTGCCTGTAATGCTGATTTAATCAGCTAGTGCAGGGGGGGAGTGGGTATTCTCCTGCCCCACTCTGTCCCTGATGCAACTGTGTGGAGATAGCTGAAGAGGCATCTTCAGGCTTCTCTACAATCCAACAATCTCCAGTTGCCATTATGACCTCATTGAACTACAACAGACCCAAGTCATAAAAACCCTGGACACAACTGACAGACTAGGGATCTGGGGTTTGCAGGAAAGGTGATCTTTAGACTAGCTTTATAACACCTTCCCCAAATTCTGCCCCCATACAACTAAGCTGGACTCAGGGTCTGGCACTTAGTCAGATCTTATTTAAATTAAATCTATGCCAATTTCTGCAAGGGATTAAGCACTGAAAAACAGCCCTTTAGAAAAATCTGAAACTTTTTCTTTCCTGTTTCTCATTCTATAAAGCCAAAAAGGGATCTTTAAAGCAACAGCAATTAAAGTAACAAGTTGTTGGTAAAATTCAGAAGACATTACTGCTTGGCTTAAAGGCTTATAATGCTGGCAACTATGTACATATACGAAGGAATGTTACAGTTCAAAAGAGCTTAAGCAATGAAAAATATTGAAATGAACAGTCAAGAGAAAGTAGATAATCTTTAAATACACAGACATGTTGTCTTAAATAAGTATAAATGTGTAAGACTCATACAGTTGTGCCTCCTGCCATGACACATGCTTATGGCAGGAGGCGTGATTGTGGGATCTCACAGTATATCCAATTATGCTTTATTGCCAGTGTTGGGGGAGCCCAATCCTGGACCAAGAAGCAGGTTCCCATAGGTGGCAGCCCCTTTGCTGATGGGGATCCCAGATACGAGGACCATGCACGACCTGGACCAAGAATCCCCATGTCTGACAGGGCTCTCTGTCTTAGCTATGTGTGGGGCACAGCTAGGATCAAGAGCCCTATTAAATATGGGGAATCTTGGTCAAGGTTGCATGTGAGGTGCAGCCACAATCCAAGAGCCCCATCAGCTGCAGAAATCTCAGCCCCCATAGATCATAGGGCGCTGATGTGAACTTTCAGCTGCGGGGGTGCATGGAGTGCCCCGTGGCTGAGAGACCTCATTGGCTATGACCTCCCAGCCCAGGGGATAAATTGTTCTCCCCAGGAATTGCAGTCTCCCAGCCAGAGGACTGCCTACATGTTCAAATTAAAGCTGGATAGAAACTAGTTAAAGTTATTACATTTTTTGAGCAAATAACTTTATAGTTGGTTGGATTTTTTTAAGGTGCAATGGTTAATTTGCATGTGTAGGCAGTCTAAATTTGTTGCAGAATTAACAAGGTAATAAGACAATAGATACTATGTAGAGGGGACCCAAGTAACAACATGTATCATTTTAGTCACAAAAATATTCATATTATCAGCCAGGGGAATAACCACATTGGTAAAGTTACACGTTTCAACTTTTCCAAAATGCAAACTTTTTAGACTACCTTATCTTAGCTAAACTAAACTGAGCTTTTGTAACAGACTTTAAAAGGGAAATGGATGGATCACATGTTGTGTACAATGAATCAGAAAACAATGCTTTTTTATGCCTAGGGTTCATAGATTTCATAGACATCAGGGCTGGAAGGGACCTCGAAAGATCATCGAGTCCAGCCCCCCGCCCAAAGGGCAGGAAGTCAGCTGGGGTCATAGGATCCCAGCAAGATAAGCATCCAGTTTCATCTTCAAGGTGTTCAATGAAGGCGCTTGAACCACCTCCGGTGGCAGGCTGTTCCAGACCTTCGGGGCTCAGACAGTAAAGAAATTCTTCCTTATGTCCAGCCTGAAGCGATCTTGAAGTAGTTTGTGACCATTCGACCTCGTCATCCCTTGGGGCGCTCTGGTGAACAAACGTTCCCCCAGATGCTGGTGGTCACCCCTGATAAACTTGTAGGTGGCCATCAGATCACCCCTGAGCCTGCGCTTTTTCAGGCTAAAGAGCCCCAGGGCTCTCAGCCTGTCATCGTAGGGTCTGCTTCCCTGACCTCTGATCATGCGCGTGGCTCTTCTCTGGACTCTCTCAAGCTTCTCCACATCCTTTTTGAATTGTGGAGCCCAAAACTGGACACAGTACTCCAGCTGCGGCCTCACTAAGGCCGAGTACAGGGGGAGAATGACGTCCCGGGATTTGCTTGAGAAGCATCTATGGATGCAAGCCAGCGTTTTGGTCGCTTTACTAGCCGCCGCATCGCATTGCAGGCTCATGTTCATCTTGTGGTCAATGATGACCCCCAAGTCTCTTTCTTCCATAGTGCTAGCCAACATAGCACTGCCGAGCCTATAAGGATGCTGCGGGTTTTTTTTCCCAAGGTGGAGAACCTTGCATTTATCGGCGTTGAACACCATCAGATTCTCGTCCGCCCACTTGCTGAGCCTGTCCAGGTCAGCCTGGATAACCTGCCTGTCTTCTGGTGTGGATGCTTTGCCCCAAAGTTTGGTGTCATCGGCGAACTTGGCCAGTTCTGATCGCTTCTGACTCCAGTGTCCACATCATTAATGAAGATGTTGAACAGTATGGGTCCAAGGACAGAGCCTTGGGGGACCCCACTGGTCACAGGACACCACGATGAGTGACTTCCATCGATTACTACCCTCTGGGTCCGACCCCGGAGCCAATTTTCCAGCCAGTGGATCGTGGAGGACCCAAGGCGACAATTGGCCAGTTTCTCCAAGAGGCGATCATGGGACACCAGATCGAAGGCTTTTTTGAAGTCAAGATATATGACATCAATCTCTTCTCCCTTGTCCAGGTGATAGGTCACCTGGTCGTAGAAGGAAATGAGATTGGTCAAGCAAGACCTACCCGCAACAAACCCGTGCTGGCTATCCCTTAAGATGTTGGCGTCGGCCAGTCCATTAAGGATGGCCTCTTTAATAAACTTTTCTAAGATCTTCCCCGGGATAGAAGTCAGGCTGATGGGCCTATAGTTAGCCGGATCCACTTTCCTCCCTTTCTTGAAGATAGGCACCACATTGGCCTTCTTCCAGTCTTCGGGCACTACACCAGAGCGCCAAGAGTTTTCAAAGATCCGTGCTAGGGGCTGGGCTATGATGCTCGCCAGCTCCTTGAGTACCCTGGGGTGGAGATTGTCAGGGCCAGCTGACTTGAAGGTATCCAGCTTCTCAAGATGTTCCTTCACAAAGTCAGCATTAATGGAGGGCAGGGGATCACCCTCACCCGGACTTCCCGGCCCTGTAGCGGGCATGGGCGTCCCATGGGACTGATGAAAGACTGACGCAAAGTACCTATTTAATAGGTTGGCTTTTTCCTGGGCGTCAGTTGTCAGTTGCCCCATCTGGTTCAGCCGGGGTCCAATGTTGCCCCTGATTTTCCTCCGGCTCCCCACATATATGAAAAAGGACTTTTTATTGTCCTTGATGCTCAAAGCTAACTGGAGTTCAGTTGCAGCCTTGGCTTTCCTGGTCTGCTCCCTACAGGACTGGACCAGTGCAGAATAATCCTCCTTGGCGGTGACTCCCATCCTCCATCCTTTGTAGGCCTTTCTTTTTAGCCTCAGGAGGTCTGCTAGGTCCCTGGAGAGCCAGGGGGGCTGCTGTGCCCTCTTGCTGCCTTTTCTCCGAGATGGAATAGACTTAGTTAGTGCATTGAGGATCGCTCCCTTGAGGAGCAACCACTCCTCTTGAACTCCCCTCTCCCTGTGGTCACGGTCCCTTAGGGCCTCACTGACAAGCCTCCTGAGCTTGTCAAAGTCGACTTTCCTGAAGTCAAAGACTTGCGCGTTGCTGACCGACTTGCCAGCTTTCCGGCGGATGGTGAAGGTGATCAGCTCGTGGTTGCTGTCACCCAGCTTCCCATCGATCACTAGGTCGCCGACTAGGTCATCCCCAGTAGCCAGTACCAGGTCGAGCAGCGCTTTGCCTCTCGTTGGCCCATAGACTTCTTGAGTCAGGTAGAGGTCATCCACGCACGAGAGGAAGCATATCATTTCACCACATTAATACAATTTTTGTTGCATATACAACTCTAGAGTGACACAATACTTAAGAAAATTAAGCACAGCAGTATAGGATTTCATATCTTTGAAAAAATGGATAATTTGTGTAATTTTTTTGAACTCATGCAACACAAAGGTAAGAAGGACTTTTACAAAGCAGAACCTGTGCCATTAAGAGCATCACACTGCAAAATTTCCAGATATTTTACAATTTTTCAGTTAAATACCAAACACTTCTTTGTAAAGGAAACATTTATCAAATTTTAGAACACCACATACATAAAATATAAATATTGGAAGAGTCCACTAGTGATTGAGCAATTAGCACAGTCTCAGGTATTTTTTAAAGCATAATTAAAAAGCATAATTAAAAGCATTATCCTCTAAGAGGTTTTTTTGTAAACTTTAATTGATAGCTTAGCTAAATAAATCACCTATATTCACTATTTACAGTTATGAAAACTATGAGGCCAATATAGCAGCACATTGTTCAGAGATCCATAGACATTTGGGCTGGAAGTGACCTCGCAAGATAATCAGGTCCAGCCCCCTGCCCAAGGGGCAGGAAGTCAGCTGGGGTCCGATGACCCCAGCAAGATAAGTATCCAAGTGTTTCTGAAAGGCATCCAGAATAGGTGCTTGCACCACTTCTGGGGGGAGTCTATTCCAGCCTCTGGAGACTTGGACAGCAAAGAAGCTTTTCCTTATATCCAGTCTAAAAAGGTCTTCCAGCAGTTTACGATAGTTAGACCTTATCTTCCCTTGGGTTACCCTAGTGAACAGACATTCTTCCAGTTCCTGATGCACACCCCTTACATATTTATAGGCCTCCACCAAGTGCTCCCTGAGCCTTCTCTTCTCCAGGCTGAAGAGTCCCATTACTCTCAGCCTCTCCTCATAAGGCCTGTTCTTTTGAACTCTAATTACGTGTGTAGCTTTCTTCTGGGCTCTCTCAAGCTTCTCCATGTCCTTTATAAAGTGTGGGGCCCAGAATTGGATGCAGTACTCCAGCTGCAGCCTCACCAAGGGCAAGTAAAGTGGGAGGATGACTTCTTGGGTCTTGCTTGAGATGCATCAGTAGATGCAAGCCAGAGTACTGTTTGCTTTGTCAGCTGTGGCATCGCATTAGTGGCTCATGTTCATCTTGTTGTCAATCAAGACCCCCAAGTCTCTTTTGGCCGTGGCACTAATGAGTATAGCACTGCCAAGCCTATAAGTATGACAGTTTTTTTCTCCTGAGGTGAAGAACCTTGCATTTCTCTGTGTTGAATGTCATCAGGTTTTGATCCACCCACCTTGAGAGTCTGTCCAGGTCAGCATGAATTGCCATTCTATCCTCTAGCATGACCGCACTTCCCCATAATTTAGTGTCATCTGCGAACTTAGCCAGTCCATTTCTGACACCCGAATCCAGATAATTTATGAATATATTAAAGAGTGCTAGTTTGAGTACTGAGCCTTGGGGGATGCTACTGGTCACCAGGCACCATAGTGACTCTGTTTCATCGACTATCACTCTCCGGGTCCGACCATGGAGCCAGTTCCCCAGCCACAAGACCACAGCGTTGTTGAGGTCACAGTTCCCCAATTTTACCATGAGGACATCATGGGAGACCCAGTCAAAGACTTTTTTGAAATCTAAATATATTACATTAACCTCTTCTCCTTTGTCCAGATGATGCATCAGCTGGTCTCAGAAGGAAGTGAGGGTGGCCAGGCAAAACCTACCCGAAACAAAACCATGTTGGCTATGTCTCAGAATGTTGCCTGCTGTTAGCTTGTTGTTGATGGTTTCTTTGATTATTTTTTCCAAGATCTTTCCAGAGATTGAGGTCAAACCGATTGGCCTGTAGTTCCCTGGATCTTCCTTCCTTCCTTTCTTGAAGATCGGCACCACACTGTCCCTCTTCTGATTTTCAGGAACCTCTCCAAAGGTTCTCAAATATCTTCACCATTGGTCATGTTATGATGTCAGCTAACTCTTTTAGCACTCTTGGGTGCATTCCATCCAGGCCAGCTGATTTGTGGATGTCCAGCCTCTCAAGCTGTTCCCTCACAAGATCTTTGCCAATTATAGCCACATTATCACTCTTACCCTGGTAGTCCTGTGTCCTGTCAGGCAGGGTCATCCCATTGGGCTAGTGGAAAACCAATACAAAGTAATCATTGTGGAGATTAGATTTCTCCTGGGTGTCAGTTGTCAGCTGCCCCATTTGGTTCAGCAAGGGTCTGAGGATGCCCTTGTTCTTTTTCTGACTTCCCATGTATTTGAAGAAGGACTTTTTATTCTCCTTGATTGACTTTTCTGATCCACTCCCTACATTTACAGACCAGTGCTGCATAATCCTTCTTAGTGGTAGTTCCTGACTTCCATCCCTTATAAGCTTCTCTTTTCAGATTCAGGAGGTCCATGAGTTCCCTACTCAGTCAAGGGGGTCTCCCAGCCGTTTTACAACCTTTCCTATGGGCCAGAATGGACTTCCCTTGTGCTTTTAGGATCACATCCTTAAGGAGTGACCACTCATCACATTGGTTGGTTGAAGTTGCCCATGACAACCATGCACCAGGAGCATGCATCCTCTGCACGTTCCCTAGTGAATTTGTGGTCAAGCTCTTCCTCCTGGTCAGGAGGTCTGTATTAGACACCTACCATTATATTCCTTTCACCACGTTCTCCCTATATTCTAAGCCAGAGGGTCTCAAGTTGCCCTCCTTGAGTGCCAATGACTGCATGTAGGGAAGTGTATTGTTCCTTCACACAGAGAGCTACACCCCTGCCCTTTGTCACAACACAATCCCTCCTGTACAAGGTATAGCCCTCAATACCTGTGGTTCAGTGCTGTTTTAATACTAAAATTGTAATATTAGATAGTACTGCTTAAAAAAAATGAGATTCCACAAATTTCCATGGGATAGATGTGTTCCAAAAGAAAGTGATAGAAAGCATCACTTCTTCTCTCTGCATGACATGTAACACACACACACACACACACACACACACACACACACACACACACACACAACAGGACTCACAAAACACAAAGAATAATGAAGAGGTGCTAATTTGTTACCACATGCATATGAAAAAACAACATGTCAAAATGCATCAGGAATGTTGAAAAACATGGAGATCAAGTAATCCTACAACTTCTGTTTCACAGATGTATGAATTCAGCTAGTGGCAGCAAAGCATAACATGATGAAAATGCAATTGAATAGATTAATAAAATGTTAAAATAATATGCTGACAATGTGCTGTAATATCATGCAAAAATATACAACAAAAGCTTTAGATTTCCTGTTACCATTAGGCACTAGATTCCCTGGAGGCTAGAGTGGGGTGGGCAGAATAAGCAAAGAAAGCAAGATGCAATGATTATAATGTATGCAATGGACAACAATCGTATGTTTAAGTACAATTGAAAAAGGGAGATATAAAGTGATAATATCACTTTTGAATCAATTGAATCATTACACAAAAATACAGATAAATGGCCCTGTTATCAGGACAACATTCAATATTACTAGTGCTATTACCCTACATTGTTCTTTTTAATGCCAGCAATGAAGGTCACAACAAAACAAACTATACACAGATGATGTGGGATAGGCCAAATATGATTTTAGTTCAGACTGTTTGATTCTGCAAACTGGGTGCAGAGCCTAATGGTGGAAACCAAAACTTATATGTAGGAATGAGCAATATAAGGATTTTTGTGATATCTTTTATTGGACCAACTATACAGTTGGAAGTGTGTTGAATGACTTTTGGGCATGCAGTGCCCGTCCTCAGGTTGAATGAATAATTGTAGCTGGGTTAATTTTACTTTGAAATTATTTTAAAAGCCAACAATTGTTCACATGAGAACATTTTGAGATTTATGACAAGTTCTGTACCATATATACTGGATCAACAGCACTTCAGACATTTCCAAAATAATAACTGAGTTAAACTTTAGGGAAAATGGTAGTTAGGACTAGCAAAAATACAAGAAAGACAGACAGATAGTATAGCTGTATTTTTAGTTACTAATAATTTATAATGTAATATATAGCATCTATCATAAGAATGAGGAAGTAACACAGATTCACTCTAGTAAATCACTGCCAAGAGACAGAGAGAGAGACAATTTTTAGTATGGATAATTAAGATTACTGAAGTTGACTAAAAGTATGTGAAGATGTTACACTTTGGTTGATCTAACTAGAATTAGGTCAATCTAACTGCCAATCTGTGCAGACGTTGAGGGAGGTTACATCGAGTAAAAAGTGGCTGGCCCAATCTAACTTAGTTCACCAGAGGAAAGTCATCTGAACTATCTGGGCAGCAGACTTTGCTGAGTAAACAAGGATGCATGTGAAAGAAAAATAAACAGAAGTATAGAAAGGCACAGGGAAGAAGGCCCCACATAATGTCTTGCCCTGAGAAAAGTTTTGAGAGACAGCACGATAGTTTTTAGTTTGCTGGTTCTGGTTAGCTTGCAGGTGCTGGTTAAGAAAGGCTTTGGGAGATGAGCAAGGAAACTGTTTCCTATTTGGTCATTCCTGTGCTCAGGGAGACATGACTCAAGTTCATCACGGGGGCACAGAAGGGCATTGGTGAGGTTTTATTCACCAAGGCGCCCCTGGGGGTTACAAGAAATGATGGCCACAAGCTAGCAGAGAGCAGATTTAGACTGGACATTAGGAAGAACTTCTTCACAGTTAGAGTGGCCAAGGTCTGGAACAGGCTCCCAAGGGAGGTGGTGCTCTCCCCTACCCTGGGGGTCTTCAAGAGGAGGTTAGATAGGCATCTGGCTGGGGTCATCTAGACCCAGCCCTCTTTCCTGCCTATGCAGGGGGTCGGACTCGATGATCTATTGAGGTCCCTTCCGACCCTAACATCTATGAATCTATGACTTTCCTAATAAGCAAGACTACAAAGAAATATGCATCTCTGTCATCACTTCCTCCTCCTAACTAACTCAATCATATGGATCTGTGGCTTTATACATTATTACTCAGGTCAGTAGTGTAATGGTACCAGGACTATCTGATCTGATTAAGTGCGACAGCAATGAGGATCAACTGCCTTTTCTGAGTATAGACAGTCTGGACAGGAAGTAAGTCCTTCCAATCCACTCTTCAGAGGTTTGACTCCCAGGAACCATCAGGATGTGATTAAAAGGAACAAAAGAATTTTGTTAACACACAAGATCAAGGACCTGGTAGCTTCCCATCTGACTGTTGTCAACAACAGGTCCATCAGAGGAACGATAAGGAAATGGGCAATAAAGATATACCCTGCCTGCAGGGGCAAGTTTTTTTTCCTAATCCCTTCTTCAGAAGTTGTCTTATTGAAGAATGCAGCAGAATTTGTCCCTGTTAAATTTGCTTTTCTTTTGGACTTCAAAGCATCTGTGTATGTTCTTATTCTTCACAGAAATGTTGAATGCTGTTTGAACAACTCTTAGTCTCAAAATTATCTTGTTGACAATGAATTCCACAACCAGGGAATAAATTGCAATTTTTTTGCCTTTTAAATTCTTTGAATGCGTCTATGCTTGGGTATAGTATAAAAATGGATAATTGCTAGAGCTCATTTTCCTATAGTATTTGTTGTTTTTTAGTTCTTTTATGCTCCCACTTGTTTTCATGCTCTCTAGACTAAACAGAGCAAATTATTCCAGAATCTGCACACATGGTCGTTTGATACCTAATCTCAGCACACTCTTTTGTCATCAGAACTTAGTTTGACTATACTCTTTTATAGATAAGCTGACCAGAACTGAAAACATGGACATACCAGGTAAACATATACAGTAGAACTGTAATATTTTCTATAGCTTAATATATCTTAACACTATTTCCTTTTTCCTGTGTGCTACTTGCACTGTGTGCTACTTTCCTGTGTGCTACTTGCACTGTGCGCAGACATTACACACAAACCAGTTTAAATGATCAGAAACTGGTTTAAACCTGTAACAGAACAGATGTTCAGTGCACATAAATCAGTTTGAAAATGGCCGAAACCAGTTTAAGATAAACCTGGTTGAATGTAGTATCAGACTTAACTGATTTGATTCAAACTGGTTTATGTGATGTCTGTCCCAGACCCCTTGCTGGTTTAAGATAAACCAGACATCCCCAGCATCCCAGCATTGCTCTCTGGGCTGGGTGGGGTTCTGCTTCACAGCAGGGCTGGCCCGCCTCCCCTCTGCTCCCTGGACAGAGCTCCTCCAGCACAGACTTGAAGATGCAACAGGGTCTGCTGGCTTCCTGTTGCCACCCCCCACCTTTCCCTCTAACCACTTGCTGCTTAAGCAGGGATCCCTTCCTCCCATCTCCCACAGCACAGATTATATCCAGCATGTGGTGTGCTAGCTAGTGCTGTATAAGGCTCTGGCAGAGTCTGCAGAGACAGCAGGGTCTGCTGACTTCCACCTGCCCTACCGCCCCCCCATCACTGCTCAAGCAAGAAATCCCCCCCCCTCCCTCTCTCCCATTTCCTACAGCACAGACTCCAGCCCCAGAGACCCTAGGCATGTGGTGTGCTAGCTAATGTGGAAAGGTATCTGTGTGTGAGTCTCCAACGTCACTGAGACAGGCTGGCAGACAGAACAGGGCTTTTGGAGCTAATCAACAGGTCACCCTAGTAAGCTGTTTAAGAAGAATTTGACGTAATGGGAGAGAGGCTATTGTTTTGCTAATTGGGTGATACACACTCTTATCAGCTCTGGGCTACCTTGCTCACTTGTCAGTTTGCTGCAGGCAGTCTGACAAGCAGGGAGGGCTGGGGGCTGACAACTCTCCCAGCCCTTGAGCAGCAGGGAAAAGCCTGGGATGGTGCAAACAGACCTCCCTAATAAGAAAGTACTGCTCGGGCCTGGCAATGCCCCCCTCAGCTCAACTCTGTGCAAGGGAAGGGAGGGCTGCTCAACACATACCCTCTCTGGCTTCAGCATCTAGCCTGAGCTACTGCAGGCATGTGGCTGAATTTCTTCAGTCCAGAGGGCTAGTCTGTATGGTTGGAAACCAGTTCAGCCTAGCCAGGTTAGAATAACCTGCAAAGGTTGAATCAATTCAGGATCAGGCTTTTTGAATGTCTGTCCCTAGCCATAAGGTTGTTGAACTAGCCACAACGAAGTTCAGGTTTCATAGATTCATAGATGTTAGGGTCGGAAGGGACCTCAATAGATCATCTTGTCCGACCCCCTGCATAGGCAGGCAA
>NW_005842758.1:357186-368422 GCF_000455745.1 Alligator sinensis | reverse complement strand
CTCCGAGATCCCTTTCCGCTTCCGTGCCACCCAGCAGGTCATTCCCTAGGCTGTAGGTGTGCTGGACATTTTTCCTCCCTAGGTGCAGCACTTTGCATTTCTCCTTGTTGAACTGCATTCTGTTGTTTTCTGCCCACTTGTCTAACCTGTGCAGGTCTGCTTGCAGCTGTTCCCTGCCCTCCGGCGTGTCCACTTCTCCCCATAGCTTTGTGTCATCTGCAAACTTGGACAGAGTACATTTCACTCCCTCGTCCAAGTCGCTGATGAAGACATTAAAGAGTATCGGTCCAAGGACCGAGCCCTGCGGGACCCCACTGCCCACACCCTTCCAGGTCAATACAGACCCATCCACCACGACTCTCTGGGTGCGACCCTCCAGCCAATTTGCCACCCACCGGACTGTGCAGTCATCCAAGTCACAGCCTCTTAACTTGTTCACCAGTATGGGGTGGGATACCGTATCGAAGGCCTTCCTGAAGTCTAAGTATACGACATCCACCCCTCCTCCTGTGTCCAGGCATTTCATAACCTGGTCATAAAAAGAGACTAGATTGGTCAGGCACGATCTGCCTGCCACGAACCCGTGCTGGTTTCCCCTCAGCATAATTTGTCCTGCTGGGCTCTCGCATATGTGAGCCTTGATAATTTTTTCAAAGACTTTGCCAAGGATGGAGGTGAGACTGTTGTTTTACTGAACCTTAACAGTTTACTTAAAATACAGTAACATGAAAGAATAGTTTCAAGTTGTTGGCCATTGTCTTGAGATCTTTCTGTTAGGCCTAGGGTGTTGGTCCAAAAATTTATATCATGGGAAAGTGCTTTTGAATGACATGGGCACTTGCCACATGGTCGCTACAAAAAATAGTTCAGAATGTCACTGCACAATCTAAATGACATAGATATAAATATGCTAGATGCAAATAACCAAAATGTAGGGAACTCCACAAAAAAACCTACAATTTCTCTTGATTTTTGTATAACAGTTCTCATACTTCACTAGTTTCACAGGCACCAGGAAAACTCTACATACCCCCGTTTACATAAGACACAAGTGCAGGTTCATCTCAAAATTTTTCCAGATGAATCATGAAGTGTCAACTGGCACTGTACAAATAGATATTAGCATCAGGGGCTGCATAATGGCAGATACAATGTTGCATTTTCTTCTCAAATGGCAAAACTTCCATTGACATTAGTAGGGTCAGGATTTAGATGCACAGATGCTAGGGTCGGAAGGGACCTCAACAGATTATCAAGTCTGAACCCCTGCATAGGCAGGGAAGAGTACTGGGGTCAGATGACCCCAGCCAGATGCATATCCAGCCTTCTCTTGAAGACCCCCAAGGTAGGGGAGAGCACCACCTCCCTTGGAAGCCCATTCTAAATAATGGCCATCCTTACCGTGAAGAAATTTTTCCTGAAATCTAGCCTAAATCTACTCTCTGTCAGTTTGTGACCATTGTTCCTTGCTATCCCAACAGATGCCTTGGTGAACAGAGCATCTCCCATTCCTTGCTACATTCCCCTAACGAATTTGTAGGCGGCCATGACATCGCCTCTCAGTCTTCTCTTGCAGAGGTTGAAGAGGTCCAGGTCCCTCAGTCTCTCCTCATAGGGCTTGTTCTGGAAGCCCCTAGCTATATAAGTGGCCCTCCTCTGGACCCTCTCAAGTCTATCAACACCCTTTTAGTTCATTCACCCCATTTACACTCAAAACATATACATTATAGCATTTCTTCAATCCTCACTGTCTACCAATTGCCCTCTTTTTCTGTTATACACTATATGGTCACAAAGTTAAAAAAAATCATGACGTCTGCATTGACTTTCAGTGTAAAATTTTAAAAAGTAAAGCTTAAATAAAGATCCCTTTTTGTGATGTGTGCTCTGTAACCTGAAACAATCATTTCTGTAACCTGAAACAATCATTTGTATTTTCTCCAACTGGGATACCGTTCATTTTTTTGCCACTCCAACAATGTTGACAATTGTCTAATGTTGTCTATTTATCTTCAACCTATTAGCCAATAGTTTTGGAAACAAATGTGCCCACTTACTGAATAAAAACTCATTCAGGGAGAGGAACTATGGGATGGTCAGTCGCAAAACCTTGTTAAAAGCATGATCTCTGGAATACAAATTACCATTTAAATAGATAAATGATTATATATTCCTTAGACTCACTAAAATGAAATAATACCAGTAGCATTTAAGTAGATAAGTATCTGAAAGACATAAAAGCAACCAGCACTTTTCAATTACATTTGTAAATTATGAGCTTCATTCAATCCTTTCACTAACATGGATGTACATGTTAGAGCATGCTAGAACCCACTATACCATAACATTGGTGGATATGGGAAGATTCTTCCCTTTTAGCTGTAGCCGGCAAGATTGCCTGAACATGTGCTTGGGGTGAGTGCTGCCAAAGTACCAAAGGATAGTGTTAAAGAAAAGGTATTTGTCATTTCAAAATATTTGCATCAAATTCTGACTAAAAAGTAGGTAAGAAATAGTTGTATGTTCAGTATAATTCAGCTCTGATACAACATTAAGTTAAGAGACATCACATGTGGCTCTTCACATTCCATTGTCTTGTAAAGAACTCCCATGTGAATGTCTCTAGACTATTGGAAAAATTCATTTGAAGCAGCTGCACTTTCTTCAGAAGCATTGAAACTATCTTCTCTTCTCATAGGCATAATGGCTAAGTATAGACAGTGAAAAAGCCTGAGGATTAATTTATTCAAACTTTGCACGTTAGTTTAAACTGCAGAGATTAAAATGAGAAACAACTGGACGCATTTACTTTTGATTCAGGAAATGCAGCCACATGCCTGCAGTGGCTCACGCCAGAAGCCAGGGGGCACTAGAGTGCACCTCTCTGGCATGTAGCCAGCATGGGCTGTGTGTTTGCTTCATCTTCCTGCTGTCTGCAAGGTCTCTGGGATTTGCAGTCCAGAATCACAACAGCAGGACTTTCCAGGGTTGCTTATCACTTCCTTTTCCTGCTTCCAGGTGTCCCTGGGATTTGTAGTCCACAGTTGCAGCCAGTAAATTTTACAGCAGAGCAGCTTTGTACTTGTTTAACGCCCCTTCCTGGCTCCAGACCCCAGCCAGGGTGGCCTGGGGGAGGGGTTGGGGCTTCCCCACCACCCCAACCCTTCTCTGCTGGAGCAGACAGAACAGCCTAGCCCAGGACTGGAAAGCATGCTGCAATGCTGGGGGACTGTGATTTATCTTGAACCAGGAAGGGGTCTGGGATAGAAGTTTCATAAACTGGTTTGATCCAAATCAATTAAGCCTGATATTACATTCAACCAGGTTTATCTTAAACCAGTTTCAGCCATTTTGAAACTGGTTTATATGCACTGAGCTTTTGTTCTGTTACAAGTTTAAACCAGTTTCTGATGACTTAAACTGGTTTGTGTGTAACTTCTGCCCCTAGCCAATATCCCCAGGTTCTTTGTACCACAAAAATAACCTGTAACTCAGTACTTCAACAGACAGGTTTCTGCCTGGCACCCACAAGCAGGAAATACATTTGCAAGAAAAAGCTCAGGGGCTAAGTACAAACCACCAAAAAGCCCAAGGCTCAATCAGTTCAATCTTGGCAGATAAGTCTAAACTGCATAGATTGAACTGATAAGCAACTGAACAGACATTCATTTTTGAGTCCACAAATGCAGCCACATGCCTGAAGTGGCCTGTTAACTTGAATCTGGAGGGGATCTGGGACAGAAGTTCAATAAACCAATTTAACCTAAATCAGTTAAGTCTGATATCCTGATCCATCCAGGTTTATCTTAAACTAATTTTTGTCATTTTGAAAGTGGTTTACACGCACTGAAGTTTTGGGCTAGGGACAGACATGACACATACACTGGTTTAAGTGATCAGAAACTGGTTTAAACCTGTAACAGAACAGACATTCAGTGCACATAAACCAGTTTGAAAATGGCTGAAACTGGTTTGAGATAAACCTGATTGTATGTAGTATCAGACTTAACTGATTTGGCTCAAACTGGTTTATGTAATGTCTGTCCCAGACCCCTCCCTTGCTGGTTTAAGTTAAATCAGAGACCCCACCCCAGTATCCCAGCATGCTCTGTGGGCTGTGCAGGGCTCCTACTGCACAGCAGGGCTGGTCCTTCCTCTCTGCTCTCTAACTGAAGCAGGGGTGGGGCATGGCCAGATGGCCATGGGTATGGCCTCTGAGGCCAATTCCTCCCTCTATCCCCTCCCCCCGTGCCCCTACTGGCAATCAGTTAATTCCTCCCTCTGTTCAGCTTGCCTGCAGCCAGAGAGGGGATAATTCCACATCTGTCCAGAGCGGGGGAGAGAGGCAAGACCCGCACCTGGGAGCCCAGAGCTAAGACCTGCAGAACCAGACTACGAGGTGGGAAGACTGAGGGATAAGAGCCCTGGAGGGCCTCTCTCTTCCCTGCCCTTTGGCAGTGGCTGGCAGGCATGCTCTAGCGCCCCCTGGCTTCTGGCTTGAGCCAATGCAGACATGTGCCTGCATTTGCTGGTTTAATAGATTAATGTCTGTCTAATTATTAATTAGTTTAAACTGCACAGTTTAGATTAACCTGCAAAGAGAGTTTAGATTAACCTGTGAATCAGTTCAGGCTCAGGCTTTTTGAATGTCTGCCCTTAGCCATGTTATGTTACACATTTGAACTGGTTTTCGATCACTTTTACCAGTTTGTGTAATTTCTGTTCCTAGCCAGGTTGTGCTTACAACTGGCCTACAGGCAAAAGCATAAAACAAGAATGTGGTTGTGAAACCTCTGGCTACAAAATGAACATCTAAATGAAGTAATTCTTTGGAAAAAATGTTTTAAGATCTTAATTGTCAAGTCTATACCCAAAGCTGTTGACAAATGTATATTTATGATACATTTATAAATAATGATACACAATAAAACAGCATTGAAAGATTGTTAAAAATTCCAAAAATCAACCACTTAAAAGGTTAGGAAATGACAAAATGAAGGATGGCTATGCAATTTTAGGTCACCTACGTTGTGCTAATGTCTTATGGCAGCCTTTAATTATATAGTATCTACTTTATTTTTTTACCCACAGGACCACTGCCACATTCAGGCAGCCTCAGTACAGAATGGATGATATGCAGTTAATGAGCAGATATTCAATATTTTGTTTTCACCTCAAAGTTCAATATGTGACTGAGTATCTTATTAACTCCAAGCTCATTAAACTCTGTTCTAACGACTGAATTAGTAATTAAGTCAGCATGATGATATCCACACATTTGATCAGGAAAGATTTTATATTTACTTCTAGACCACTGATACAGATGTTGAATAGTTCCTGTGAACACCCTCATTCAGTGATAATTCCTCGCTGACAACTACTTTTTGAGATCTGTCAGTTCTTAGTTCATTGAACATTTGCTCTGTCAATACTGTACACTGCTAACTTTTAAAACCAGAATGTTCCTTGATAAAAGTACCCAGAAACAACGTAATGATACAATACTAAAAATTAAAAGCTCTGAATGAAAGTGAAAGCTTTATGACCAGCTGGACTTTGTAAGAGTACGGAGGCATTATAAACGTAGAAAGTAATGGAAAAGTCTGGCTGCAGATGCTACTCTTGACTATCTGGTCCTTCCCTCTCCCACCCCAAGGAGAGATAGAAGCTGTGCCAATATTATTTCCACACCACCCCTGCCAAGTGTGAGCAAGTATCAAGCAGAAAAGAATGCAAGGAGTTAAGACACTGCATGGGGAAGTGGGAGATGTGAGTTCAAATCCACTCTGGCTAAGAAGTGTTTCTAACCCAGATCTCTCATTTTCTGGAAAAAGTGCCCTAGCTGCTAGGTTACTGGGTCTTCCTCTTTATCCTACTACCTGCATGACCTCAATGTCCAACAGTGAATTCAGTGTTTTTACTCAGTCTAAAAAATCTGGGAATTATGCAGAATTTATGAGTTTCCAAGATAAAATTGAATCCCAACTGAGCTTGTGTGGAGCTAGGCATCTAAAAGGGTTTTCTAGATCAATTCTGAGCATGCGCAGTAGGCCAAATTTAGTTACCTAGCAATTTCTTGAGGCCACAATGTACATACATAAAGAATTTAGATATCCTAGGCCCTAGGGTTTTTGTAGAAGAATAGGACCTGAATATTCTCAGTGTTTTCTGAAGTTCTGGAAAATAGATACAGTCAGGTATAGCTGCAGCAATGAGGTGTGGGTGCCTGTATTACATTGGTAGGTCTCTCTACTACTCTTACCCTTCCCTGCCAATATAAAGCACTCCACAGTCATGCCAAGGTGGAATTCCTACACGTATGGGAACTGCCAACATGGCTAATAACTGGGATAAAATGATGACTGCCAGAAGTCTAAAATCACTAGGCCTTTACAGCTCATGTTAAACATAAAAGACTTAAGCAGAGTGCAGTTATTCACATCCTTTGTAGACTGGATACAGGAGGACATACACATACACACTTACCAGGAGGCAAAACAAGCAAATCATGTAACAAATGATTGAGACATGAAGCATTTAATCTGATGATTCACACTAAAGTTTAGAGATGATCCAATTTACAAGAGACATCTCACCTGCATTAAAATGTTCTACCCATATGAAAAATATGCAGCCATTCCACCCCACCCCTCCCCACTCCAATAGATAAGCAGCACTTGCAGGAATGTCTTTACTAATTCATCTTGAAGACTTGCTTTATAGATGAGCTCTGGAGAAGAACTTGACACACATTTTTCCAATGTTGCTCTACTGTAGAACACAGGTGATCAAGAATCCAGGATGTTTTCAGTGTCTTTGGGAGAAGAGTGATGTTTATAGTGGGTAGAGACAGGATAGCCCAAAGTCTGAGAGGCAGTGATGCTGCAGTGCATAAGACTGGGTTTGCCACCTTAGAGAATTTGGATCTAGGACTTAAGTAGTGCTGCATAATCTCTATCTAAAAGGACATAAGTACCACTTCATAATCTCAATGTAAAACAAAATAAAAAAAGGTATAAGGATGGAATAGTCATGGTTCAGAAACTAGATTTTTGAAAAATGAGTTTAATAAAATAGACAGGAATTTAGGCATGTTGGCATTTGAACAACTGGATTCTTTTTTCCTATCTCAAGAACCTCACCCATAAAACTAGTGGGAATAAAGCATATGATTACCTTTTGATACTAGGGTTGTCTGCATTACATATACTTGTCATTACATTTGGTCATGTTTTTTTCTGCCCCCTGGTAATTTTGGCAATTCCCTTTAAAGGAAAAAAGGTTTTCTTTTAATTTATGCTGGCAAAATTATTCATTAGGGGGTTTATGGAAATGAAAAAGTGGTAAAATCAGATTACCTTGATAAATAGACAATATTAATCCAATATACAACTGGACAGTAAAATCATATCCCAAAACTAGCTTGCTATCTTAGGCCATGGATCTTATGATTTCTGTTTTGCCCCTTCAGATGTATATTTGTGTGGCCCTAAAATTTTATCTACTATCAAATAAAGTACAGTGCAAAAGAGATAGTCAAGAGATAAAAGCAAAACAAAACCTCAAAACAAACTTCTCAGACAATTATCTATCAAGAATTCAATTCATGTAAAAGAGTTCCTGTATACTTGTATCATTCATTGCAAAGATCCCAAGTCAATGACATGACAGATTATCTTTATATATCCTGAATATCACTGATGAATATCATCTGACAGAGTAGACTGTTGCCTATGAAAGCTTATGCATTTCTGAATGAGTTAGTATCCAAGAAACCACCCAACCCTGGCTTCTGCCTCTTTTCAGACTACAAGGGCTAACTAGCTCTCTGAATACCACTGATAGCATCCCCCACCTTCCATCCAAAATTGTTAACATCTTCATTTGTTGTCAAAAATCATGCTGGGTATGTAAACTAAGCATCTAGCAAATAATCAAGATGCCAGGTCTATTATAAAGGATGCAGTTGGCTCCTCTATGGCCATGATCTTGGACTACTTTCTGTGAGTACAGATTAATTAGCTGTGTTAGTCTAAAGTTAGGCAGAAGGCAGGACACTGCATCAAGGAGGAACAAGCTTTTGTAGGCTACAGCCTACTTTGTCAGATACTGACTCATTCAGAAATGCATAAGCTTTTGTAGGCAACAGCCTACTTTATCTTTGTTATTGCTTAATTATCCTCATCTCAGAACCAGTATTTATTCACTTCACCTGTTAAAAAACTGACCCATTCTTTGTATTCTGTAGGTTATTCCACATATGGAAACATGACCCTTTACAGGTTAAATAATGTTCATTTATATATTCATTGACCCTCCCCCCAACTCCCCCAAAGTGATGTCCTCAAATGCCTTGTCCTACTGTTTTTATCCCAAACTATGCTAGCAAACATACACTAGAAGGAATAAAAAGCAAAGATTTCCATTTTTACTGTAATGGTAAATTTGTCCTTTAAGACGGCTTTCTTCTGCCTGGAGCATGTACTGTGCTTTGCTTGGTTTAATTCAATTCATTTTTGGCATCTAACACAGAAAAATATGTTTTTCTTTGGTTAACATCATTTCTAATACCATTCTCAATCTACTCTCACCCATAAAAATGTACTAACAGTTTAAACAGATCACTTGACTCAAGCCTTAGAACTATCACCTTTGAAAATGATTAAGAATATGGAAACACACTCACCTTCAGGCTCACCACAGAGCGTACACTGTGACTCTGCAAAGAAAAATAAAAGAGGAATCACTATTTCTGCTTATTTTCAAGACTGGTGTGCTTGAGAGATACCAGATCATAATCACCCACAAATTTACCAAAATATTGCAAGTTCAAGCATTGCATGAATAAGTGTCATTGAATTTTTATTTCACAAGAGCCAAGTTAGCTGTAAATGCTGCAAATTAACCTTCAGTGAAAATACTGTGTAAGAAATTTAAATAGGTTTACCCAAGATTTGATTAAACAGTAAGGGATAAACAGTCTACACGTTGCCCTATGGTGACATAGACATCATGTGGGTCTATACGTAATCGGCAGCTACGTTGCTGTAGCACTGCACTCCCCATTTTACGATGCTGCTATGGTGCCATGGAGGCACAATCTAACCATGCACCACGCACATGGCACAATATAGACGATTACTGCACCATGCTTGAGTATTTCTAAACAGAAGTAGTCAAGCACAGTGCCATAGCAACATCAACTAACTGTAGGCATACCCCAGAAGTTCTACCCTTTCAGTTATATCCATGAAGCCCTAGAGGTCATGTCCACACGAGCACAGATGTTTGTTTCCCCAGGGACAAGAAGCAGTGACACACCTTGTGCCGCTGCTATTTGTCCTCAGGGGACACCTGTGCCACATGCCCTCTGCTGCACAGCAGGTTCTCCCGCGTGGGGTAGGGAAGGCTGGGGCCAGCACAGTTGCTGGCCCCAGCAATGTTATTTAGGGTTCTGGGGACCTTCGGGAAATGCAGCCATAGTGCTCCCGCAGCTGGAAGCCTGGTTGGCAGCCAGACTGTGGCTCCAGCAGGCTAGGCTCTGGTTTTGGGCAGGGTGCACTGCTGTCACGTGCACCACTCCGCTTTTTAAGGCATGGGGTTTTTTTACCCCAGGAGATCTGGAGTCAGAAAAAAACCCTGTGCTGCAAGGATCACCTGCATCTGCGGTGTGTGCGGCGCTACAGATCCATTTGCGGCACCAGATACTGCATGTCCGTGCTTGTCTGGACATAGCCAGAGAATCTATCTGGAATACATGCATGAAACAAAATGTTTATCCTATTAGCATTTTTCGATACAGCATAGTGCTCTGGGTTATTGGAAGGGAAAGTCTAAGATATTCCTCTCTGTAATATGGGGAATGAGGTTGTGCATAGGAATCTTTCTTGCATGTAAGGTCATCTGGCTCTGCTTCCAGCACACACACCCCCCGCGCCCCATCTCCATTTCATTGACAAGAACAGCTAGAGAGGTCAGCTCTACAGCATTCAGGGGAATAGAAGATTATTGCTTTTTGTGGTGTCTCATCTCTTCGTTGTCAGCACACAAGCATCTGGTGTTTTAGCTGTGTTTTGACCCTTGCATGTTGGCTGCATTTTACCTGGCATTTGGCTGAAGAATATCTTGTATCTGAAAGCTTTTTTACTGGACCACCTGCATGGTTGGAATAGGTATCACTCCAAAAACTACTGTTGCCTCGCTCATATTTTGTATGCAGCATGCACATATATAATGTATTGCATGTATACATATAAGTCTATTAGCTGAAATACTGCCACCTTTGATATGCCATGTGGCATCTTCCTTCAACTGTAGGGCAGTTCTAAAGATTAGGATAAAAGGTGAAAAAATGCCATGCACAACTGAAAATCACAGGGAATTTAATTAAGTTGGCAGAATATATTGACCTGTATTAGAATTAGCTCTACTCCTAAAACTACAGCACACTTTAATGAACACAAATGGCCAGGTCCTGTTTTACTTTTTAGATGAAAGATGGCATCTCCAACAGCAGGGAGCCTGCTGGATCCATATTTCATAGATTTCATAGACATCAGGGCTGGAAGGGACCTTGGAAGATCATCGAGTCCAGCCCCCTGCCCAAAGGGCAGGAAGTCAGCTGGGGTCATAGGATCCCAGCAAGATAAGCATCCAGTTTCATCTTCAAGGTGTTCAATGAAGGCGCTTGAACCACCTCCGGTGGCAGGCTGTTCCAGACCTTGGGGGCTCGGAGAGTAAAGAAGTTCTTCCTTATGTCCAGCCTGAAACGATCTTGAAGTAGTTTGTGACCATTCGACCTCGTCATCCCTTGGGGCGCTCTGGTGAACAAACGTTCCCCCAGATGCTGGTGGTCACCCCTGATAAACTTGTAGGTGGCCATCAGATCACCCCTGAGCCTGTGCTTTTTCAGGCTAAAGAGCCCCAGGGCTCTCAGCCTGTCATCGTAGGGTCTGCTTCCCTGACCTCTGATCATGCGTGTGGCTCTTCTCTGGACTCTCTCAAGCTTCTCCACATCCTTTTTGAATTGTGGAGCCCAAAACTGGACACAGTACTCCAGCTGCGGCCTCACTAAGGCCGAGTACAGGGGGAGAATGACGTTACGGGATTTGCTTGAGAAGCATCTATGGATGCAAGCCAGCATTTTGGTCACTTTACTAGCCGCCGCATCGCATTGCAGGCTCATGTTCATCTTGTGGTCAATGATGACCCCCAAGTCTCTTTCTTCCATAGTGCT
>NW_005842758.1:353696-355880 GCF_000455745.1 Alligator sinensis | reverse complement strand
TAAGACAGAAGTTTGATAGTGACTCACAGGGAACACTGCCATAGACTGAATCACCAACACCGAAACATGTTTTTAAATGCTATTCCCATATGGTGATAAGATTTAAACTGAAATTTCTACATTTTTCAGATGGAGCTTTATTTTTAAAACCCTTTCTGTATGTCAAAATGCCATTCCCCACTGCTATTTTTAAATCTACTCTGAAAAAAGAATAAACTGCTTACTAGCAACATTAATATAGCTAAATCACTCCTATATCATGTTTTCAAGCGAAGACATGAATTTGGATCAATCTCTCAGTACTGAAAGTTTAGCGATTGAAGACAAACATTCATCACTCTAGTTTTGTAAAATAAATCTTCTTTGTAAAATAGATGTTCCTTCAAATAAATAAAATAATTCTTTTTTGTAGCTTGTTCCTTCTATTTGTTCTAATATTTCTTTCCACTAGAAACTCAACAAGAGGTCATTTTGATGCATATTTTAATTTTAAATTAGCGATTAAAATTTTAAAATTGTTTATTAAATATTAATCACTTAAATAACCTAGTAATATTTTTCTCACTATATCATCAAAGCAATCCCATAACTTTCAGCTGTAATTCTTTGATTCTACCTTTTATTCCCTTGTTTTTTCCATGCAACTTAACTCTAATACTACTTCAAGATTATTTTGGTCATTTGGGCTACCTATAGATGTGCTCATTCATGTTCTAATTAGAATGCATTGGAGCAGACCCAATTCATAGTTTCATAGTTTTAGGGTCGGAAGTGAACTAATAGATCTTCTAGCCCGCCCCCCCGCCAGGGCGGGAGAACAACAAAAGAACCCTAAACAAAAAACGGGACTCAAATGAGTCCAGCCAGGTAGGTATCCAGCCTCTTCTTAAAGATCCCCAGGGTAGGGGCCAGCACCACCTCCCTTGGAAGTTGGTTCCAGCTCCTAGCCGCCCTAACTGTGAAGTAGTTTTTTCGGATGTCCAATCTGTACCTCCTCTCCATCAGCTTGTGCCCATTACTCCTTGTTATGCCAGCGGGGGCTAGGGGAAACAGCGTCTCCCCCAAACCCTTCTGGTTCCCCCTAGTGAGTTTATAGATGGTCACCAGGTCCCCCCTCAGCCTTCTCTTGTGGAGGCTGAATAGGTTCAAGTCCCGCAGTCTCTCACTGTAGGGTCTGCCCTGTTGTCCCCGGATCATGCGGGTGGCCCTCCTCTGGACCCTCTCCATGTTGTCCACATCCCTCCTGAAATGGGGCACACAGAACTGGACACAATACTCCAGCTGCGGCCTGACCAGCGTCGCATAGATGGGGAGGATCACCTCCCTGGCTCTACTCGAGATGCACCTGTGGATGCATGACAAGGTCCAGTTAGCCCTGCCAATCGAGTCTGCTCCACATTCTAATTAGAATGCTCCAGCATCGCCTCAACATCACATGTATTACGCCCCACAACCATTTTGAAGTGTATGGGGGGGGGGCAGGGAGCTTAATACATGCGACAGTGAGCTGTTTTAGTTAGCGCGACTGTCTGGGAACCACTCTAATTAAAATGTGTGCCCCTCCCCCCCCGCCTCCAAACATGTGTATTAGCACCCTTAAGCTCTAACTCTGCAGTCACTTAAATAAACAAGCAATTGTTGTAGGATGAGGGACTATGATTGTAAACACCCAGGTAAAGAAAGAGGCTATAATTATGCCCATAGAGTATTAACACCATCTGAACAATATATAAAGAAATCCTTAAAATCAAGACAAACAGAAGAAACTGTTCTAACAAACTTAGATCATTTTATTTCTGGGTTCTCGGTCTAGTCAGACACTGATGTGTAGTTCACTTTATAAAAAAACTCTGAAATCAAAGCCTTGTTTTCATTTTTTTCCTGCAATCACCCTATACCCACAATGGAAAAACTCGAGTTTCATATGCTGATTCCAGAAATTAGCCCAGCAGTTCAGCAAATTGATCTAAATTACCTCATTGTCTTTGATCTGAGAGTGTGAGTTCCTGCTGGATGGCAAATACAACTCAGTTTGCTTAGTCTTGCATTTGTCTTAGTTTTATGGTGCTCCTCCCTGCTTCCCCCCTGGTACGGTAAGTGGTATGCCAGCTAAAAAAACTATAGTAAAATTATGACATTAACAGAGATTTTTATTAGCACATCCCTTTATATTTTAACCCTGAT
>NW_005842758.1:338770-353678 GCF_000455745.1 Alligator sinensis | reverse complement strand
TCAGCAGAATATGGGGAGCTGAAAAATGTAAGAAGAAACACAAACAACATTTATATCTGGCTGTATATACAACTGTATCACTATCTGGTAGATGGGCATGCAGCCCTTTGCAGCTTTACCCCTGCTCAGCTCCCCTAGGAATGGCAGGAGGCTCCCTTAGAGAAGGAGCTCCCTTTTACAATGGAGATACCTTGCAGACTCAAGAGTAACTATTTACAGAATTTAATTATATACAGGGAATAATTATAATATGCAAGAGAATATTAAATGATATCAAAAGTTTGAAATAGTCTATTTACAATTCAATAAGGGTAAGTGTATGCAAAAAATAGCCATTAATAGCTATTTACACTTAAGAGATGATCAAGCTGATGGATACAAAACTAATAACTTATACACTATGTTAAATACTCATTACATTAATCCACTAGTTAATTATTCACACTAATAATCATTTACCCCAACTTATGCCCAAAGGATGGAGGGAGGGGCAGTCCCTCACTCCTCCCAGTATGTGTTTCTTCCAGCTGCCTCGGGCTATCTCACAAAGGCCCAAGCATCCCGCAGTCTGCAGAGGCTGTTCTCACTCCAGACCCCTGCCAGACACAGATTCTTCCTCACACACCTCCGTATAGGCTTCTCTGCCTGTGTGCTGCCTCTCCATGCCCACAGACCTATTTAGGCAATTACGCACAGAGAACGCTCACTGCCACAGGCAGACCAGGCAGCCCTCAGGCACACCGAGGTTTCTCTGGTTTTTAGACCACATAGGCATCCTGGGAACTCTCCCTTTCTGGTGTCTCTTTTTTCCAAGCAGACAGTTCTGCCACAGTCCTTTCCCCAGCCACTCACACAGTGGGGTTTACTCGCACCTTTTTATTGACTCCCAAGTTTCCAAACCCAGCGGGAAATCTGTGTTCTGCTCTCTAAGGACTCCCTGGGACTATGCCTCTACCCCAAGGAATTTGTCAAGCTGGCCCATGAAGTCCAAGGGCTCGTTCTAGGGGGCGGCTTGCTCCTGCTCGACCCTCAGGCACTGCACTGGCCTCTGGCCATTCATGATGGCTTCAGCATGCACCCGTGGGATGGGATTATGCTGCAGGCTCTTCCCAGCCCTCTTCACTCTGCGTGCATCTCCTTCTACCACCACTGGGGGTGGGGAGCCCATCCAGCTGATCCCTGGGCGGGAATTTCCTGGGCTCCCAAACTGATTTTTGAATCCTGAATCCCTCTGCTGTGGATAATCCCAGACTGCAAGTATGGTGTCCCAATTAGGACAAAATTGATGGTAGTTCCTGGTAAGCTGTCCCTGCTGGGACAATCTTCTTCAAGCGTTCAGGCAGTTTGATGTAGGCCGCCCTGAAGGTAAGTGCCCTTTAAACTGTGTGTTACAGATAATAGACTGAAAGAGGTAAAGCAGTGTAAAAGCTAATGTTTTGCACAGCTTAGAGTGAGTAACACTGTCCTACATGATGCGGGTTGCTATTCAGAGCAAAAGGTGGATTCACCGATAGCCACAGCACTATTAATAGATTGAAAATGACACCCTAATAGAAAACTAAAGACCTACCAGAATAAAGCTTAAAACCTGTAATTTAAAAGAGATGCCATGGGCTTGTTTCTGGGTCACTAGAGGATGAAAAATGTACTTGCAGTGATCTGAAGTAAAGAAGAGTAAGCAGCTCAGAAGACTTTTTCCTTTAATGTCTTTCTTGAGATGTTATTGAGAGGGGCTGCCTGGTTGTGTGCACTTTTGTCATATTGATTGCTGGGGAAGAATTGGACTTGGATCGAGAGCTTTTGGCTCTCATGCTGATCCTCTGCTTTCTATAGGATACTTGTCAGTGGGATTTCATAGAGTCAGTATTATTTTCTAGAGTTCTCATTGTCTTCCGAAGACTACAAACACACTATTCACTGATGCAATCTCTCTCCTCCCCTTGGTCCCATGACAAATATGTCTTAGTAATAGCATTCCCACAAAAAAGCAATGAGATATCTGCAAGATTCATCTCCATGTCTGGTAAGAGAGAATTGAAAGGGTCCAGCTATCAAAATTTTAGCTCTAGTCTTGACTGACGATTTCCTTTCCAGAGTTCTTTTAGGTTTTACTTATCTATGACACTTAGCCACAGGGATGCCAGGTGCTTCCTCCTCTACCCCAGCATGCTCAGAGAAAGCTGACAGAGGACTTTAACTTTATATTTTTATATTTCTGTCCTGATCAGAATGAATGACACTTGAGAATAGCAGCAATGTCTCTGTGCATTGGGAGGAAGAAAACTTTGTGGATGCTGATGATTTACCAAGAAGACATACAAAAAACTAGAACTCTTGGTTCCAAAATGATACCTTTTATTAGACCAACTGGGAAATCATAAGAAAATTGTCTTTTCGTGCAAGCTTTTGGGATCAATTCATGATGATTTACCAATACACTTATGATTATGAGTTTGCCCAACTTGAACCAGCTACTGTGTGGGAGAACCAAGTACCCTTTTTGTCATGTTGGGCTCATGCATCCTGAATTCAACCACAAAAATAAAAGCAATACTTGTTTTTAGATATTCACCGAGGGAAATGTTTGAGGGGCCACATGATATATTCGTGGTGTGAGTGCAACTCATTCTGCAACGACTCAGTGGGGTTTGTATGTTTGAAAACTCAGAATAGCAGCAGTAAGGTTTCTATGGGTATACGAATGGTAGAAGAGGAAATGAAGGTCATACAGATCTTTGTGGTACGCTTGTGAGAAAATAATTTGTATATCACTTATGAAAAAAGGCAGGGTATTTTGTTTTGCACTTGCAATGGTACTTGCACTGAAATTGGATGGCCTAGAGGTGGTGTCACATGCTCAATGTAACACCAAGTGCAATTAACATACAACAGACACTGGTTCAAGCAGTTCAGTGCATATTAAGTGCCCTTGTGGCATCACTGTTTGCTTTCAGGTAAGGGTTATTTCCTAACGCATACTACCATTAAGAGGTCACTACATTCCAATTCATTACATCCGACATCCGAAAAAACTACTTCACAGTCAGGGCGGCTAGGAGCTGGAACCAACTTCCAAGGGAGGTGGTGCTGGCCCCTACCCTGGGGATCTTTAAGAAGAGGCTGGATACTTACCTGGCTGGACTCATTTGAGTCCCGTTTTTGTTTTTAGGGTGAGTGGTTTTGTTTGTTTTTTGGTTTTTTTTTTTTTGGGTTGTTCTCCCGCCCTGGCGGGGGGTCGGGCTAGAAGATCTATTAGGTCCCTTCCGACCCTGAAACTATGAAACTATGAAACTATGAATTACAGCTGCTGCAAGTGAATGTGTGACAAGGCCCTAAGTTTCTACCAGAAAAACATTTTTTATGCAATGACTATTATGGTAGAAGAGATTACATAAACAAACAGGGATTTCAAATCTCATGGAAATACTGTGTCCTAGAAAAACTGTTCAACTGTCTTGAACTGGTAAATTTCAATAACTGGGAAAGGAAGGTTTTCCTACCAGGTTGATATAAATAGAGATTTGTTTTTTCCTCTTTTTAAAAATTCTTTTGGTCCATTAAGCCTCAGTTCTCTAAAGAAATCTAATTGCAGGAATTATTTAAAATGTTAAATTATTTAGTTTACTTCAGGATTTTTTTTCCTCTTGACTACATTTTCAGTTAGATGACTTAACCCAATTCATGCAAGCACTTAAATATTTGAGTCAGCTCCATGGGCCCACTCAGCAAGTAAAGTTCCTTCCAAGTGTAAGTGTTTGCAGAATCAGTACGTGGTAGATCAGCACAACAAACCCTTTATGAGGATGTTTTTGTTTGTTTGTTCTGTGTTTTTAAAGTGACCAGACTCCCAAAACAAGCTTCCTAGATGTAAGGTAGGGGTAGGCAGTTATTTCAGCTAGAGGGCCGCTTAATGAGTTTCGGTGACCTGTCAAAGGCTGAACACGTAAAATATTTTATAAGATACCATTTTAACAAATAATAGATTAAAAAACCCATATACTAAAAATCAAACATCTGGTATAAAATATTTTAATTTTACTTAAAAAATGTTTTTGTCCTGATTTATATTTTGGTGGTTTGATTGTTTGTTTTACTAGTGTATATAGAGACGATTGCATAATAGCTCAAAATAAGGTCTTGCTCAAATATACTGTGTGTGGCGGTGGGAGTGGTGGTAGGTGTGAGGTTTGTGCTTGGGTGCGTGGAGCGGGGTAGGGGGGGCTTCCTGCACACTAGGTCCTTGGAGCTGGTCGGGGTACAGGCAGCAGAGCTCATCTCAGTGGTGCAGGTGTAGTCCACATCCCCAAGCCAGCCCGTGGCTGCCCCCACAGTGCTCTGCATGGTGCCAAGACCTGCCCACTCCTGCTCGGGGCAGCCCATACCATGTACCCACCTGCATGGTGTAGCCGCCCCTGCCCTGGCCAGTAAACATGCTCCAGCAGCTCCTCCTCCTGGTACCAATATGCTGCTGCAGGTGTGGGGGAGCTGCAGCCAGGAGGCTCCTGCCCCAGTGCATGGGGCTGCAGCTCCAGTTCCTGCTCCTGGATACCTTTCACTCACTCAGCTGCCCACAGGTGTCTGCTCATCATGTCAGATGGTTGGCAGTAGGGGGAAGGCAGTCAGGAGCTGGAGTTGGAGCCCCACACCCTGGAGCAGGAGCCACCTGGCTGCAGCTTCCCCCCAACCTGGCATGGCATAGCAAGGACAGGAGGAGGAGGAGCTGCTGGAGGCAGGGGAAGATAAGCAGTACCTCGGCAGCTGCAGCTGCACCAGGAACAGCCCCGCCATGAAGCTGTGCATGCCAACAGGCACAGGCTACCCTGGGTGAGAGTGGGTTGGGCTCAGCCCTATGCTGCAGGGGCAGCCATGGGCTGGATCCAATCAACTGGTGGGTGCTGGTGCCCACCTCTGGGCAGGATCTAATCAGTTGGTGGGCCAGATCCCACTAAAAAATGGTGCTTTGTAATTTGAGAGTGAAAAAACAAAAACTATCCTTAACATTGATGTTAAGGTTTATCTTGTTTTGACATCAAGGTAAATAATAAATACATGACAAGGATAACGGCTGTATCATGAAGAGTAAGTCCCAGAAAAGAAAACACATGAAAAAGGGAGTCAAATAGCCCTCCTTGTGAAACAGAACATGTATATACTACATGCAGCATGCACATACAGTCACACTTATGCTGATTCATTGCCATAAATTGGAGTCACATGGCCAAATTTATCCCTGAAGTAATTTCATTCAAGTCAGTCAATGGACCAAGCTTGACTTAGTCACCAGTTATCTGCTGAACTGACTAATTAAAATGTTTTCAGTTTCCAAAAGAGTTTTAATTAAAGGTACACAGAATACACTTTTTCTTTTTATCCACTTATTTTTTATTTTTTAAAATAAAGCAACAGTCTTTCTCCTTCCTAAAAGCATGGTTAGTGATATTTACAGGTATCAAGACTTAGTATGAATAGTTTCATGGATTCTAATGCTGGAAGGGAGCATTGTGATTCATTTTAAATCCATAAAAACATAGGTTGTAGTACCTCACCCTGACATTTCTGCATTGAGCCCCTAACTTTTCAGCTACAGATAACATTACAAAGGCCATGTCTTAAAAACTCAGAGAGAAACATATTCAATGTTTAATTGCCTTCACTGTTAAAAAAGAATCTCTCCTTTTAGCATAGTTTCATCCAGCTTGTACTAAAAGACCCGCTACACTAAATGATCCACTTGGTAAAGTGGTATTCTCTTGTCCAGACTTGTAAAACTGAATAGCAATTTTGATGCTTCACTTGAAACACTTTAAAGAAGCATTAATTTCAGACGACACATACATTCAGCACTTTCTAGCTATTACTTGACCATAACAGTGTGCATATGCTTCCCTTTTCTAACTAGAACTTTCACTTGCACTCACAAGATTCAAATTTTTGGTTCCATACCCTTTACCACCTGTTGTCCAGCTCATCTTTATGGTCTTACTTCTACCATTAAATTTTAGCTATAAAACTTTAACAATGATAATATTGTTGAGCCCCAGCTCAAGTCTGGGATCGTGCCCGGTATGCAAAAGCCAATAAAGATACCAGGGGTGAAAGTATAAAGAAGATTTATTGCTAGCAATAGAAGGTGCAAGCAGAATCATTTCACGTAACAAGCACACAGATTCTTAATTCTAAGCATCTTTTATACAGGAGTATTGGACTTTCATAAGCATTCTTGTTTGCTAATTGGTTATAAGGGAGTGACGCAAGAAGTTCTTTACTGAGCATGTCTCTATACCTGTGTTTTAGCTATGTATCTCATTTCCATACATGTATGTTTCATTAGCATACTTTCTCCCCACCTAGGGGTGTGAATCTTAATATTTAAATCAGCTCTTTGCCCTAGTCCTCTGATTCTGCTTTTGTTTTCAAGCCTCCTTTATCTAAGACTGTCTCCTCCTTATCACTGCAGATGGGCATTAGTTACATAACAGAGACTTTTGCTTGGGCTTTGTATAGTGGTTTCTAGGTCGAACCTGACAATATCATTCAGCACTTCTAAAGACTCTTCATCTGGGGTCTCATCCAGGCACCACCTTGGCTGCCTGAACTGGGAGAGAAGGATCTGGCCAGCCTGCAGCCCCTATGCAGCTGACAAGCTTCCTTGGGCTAATGACTGCTTCCATTGCTACACTGCATTTTTGACAACCTAGGGAAGGGGAGGAGAGCCAGCTCAGACACCATCTTGACTGCCCAGACTAATGGAGAAGGACCTGGCTGGCCTGCAGCTCCTACAGGACCAGCAAGCCTTCTTAGGACGGGCATATTTAAGCTGAAGGGCAATTTTTAAGGTCATCCTTTGGTGTTCCCTGTCATATTGAATGAAATACTTTGAATGTTTGTAAAGATTGCCCATTAGCCAGTTTCAGGAAGAAGATAGGATCTATCTCCTTATCTAGCTCATTGTTTCGGAGCTACGTGCGAAATGTCCTGACTTCGCCTAAAACCTTAATCTAAATTGTACCTTTAGAAGTTTTTTACAAAGAAAGTAAATGTCCTAAATTCTGAGACATCAAAGCCTAAGGCCTTTTAACCAAATTGCAAAGAAAAGAGTATTTACAGTGATATGGAAGTCTCCCCAAGAATAAATTAAAAATGCTCAACAAAGGTAATTTCTGTTGAGTAAGATCCGAGCCCAAATTTGGGAGTTATGATGAATTGAGTAGGAGGAGCCCAATGACGGCAGCTCACTCAATAAAAACCTGTAACTTACTGTCCCAATTTGGAGGTGACTTCACTTGCAGAACAACGAAGGAAGAATCGCAAGTATAAGGTCTGATTAGATTGATCGCCTAATCAAGCCTCTCCGTGAACACGAATCTCTTAGTTCACGCTGAAGCCGCGGAGCGCCCGAAAGGGACTGAAGGAAGGGGACGTAGTCCTATCACTGGTGAGCCCAGCTCATTGAATCGTATTGCTGAGGCCAGCCTATTGAACCGTACTACTGAGGCCAACCCATTAAATCGTACTACCGAGGAATGAAACCATATTTTGGTATTTGGCTTCTCGGAATTCTAGGATTGTAAGTATATTATGAAAAATAACAGTATTGATTCAAATTTAACTTTTAGTTGTAATTGTAGTTGTTTTTGTAGCACTAATTCTTATAGCCTTGTTTGGGAAGGAAGTGCATTCGGAGCATTGTTTCTGATATATGTAACTATTGTGTTTTTAATGTTTGTGGTGTTTCTTAAAGCTAAGCAGTGTTATATACGTAGCAAAGAGTTTTAAAATAAAATTGTGTTGTATAAATTAAGTGTGTAATCATTGTGAAATCGTGCAATCAGCTAACTACTCCCCCAGCCAGTGCATCAAAACGAATCAGTAAATTGTGTGGGATTTTCTCTATTCCATAACCCACTAGAGACATTCCCCTTCAGTGGGGCTTTCCTTATTTTCCTGTTGTGGGGGGTCTTTTGAATTGAAAGTTGTGTTTGTTGGAGGAAGGGGAAGCATTTGTGGGTTCCTAGGTTCAGCCACAAGCCCTCTTTGTGAAGAGGGGTTGCTGGGATGAGAGGCAGGGGCATGGGTGTGAAGAAGCTTTTGCTACTTCATAGTGAAGGGAGGTTATGCATTTTGGTTAGGATGGGCCAGAGGGTTAGTTCTCCTGCATGATAGCTTGGGAAGTAGAAGTGGATGAGGTGAGGTGGGTGTAGTTTTAGTGTTCTGGGGGTTTGTTTGGGGAGTTCATTTTTTCATAACATGTAGATTATTTTGTCTTTTATTCTAAGCCACCCTGAGCCTTCTCAAGGAGGGCAGCATACAAATCTAACGACTACATAAATATTAGGACATATGCTAGTGCATGGCTCCTACTTAAAGACCATGTGCAGATATTCCTAGAATCCAATCTAAAGTCACAAGACTTACTTTAAGCAGCACGATTGTCCTGATTGTGCAGGTATCTGCAGGTGCCAGGAGCCTTATCTAAGTAAGTCAGGGTCAGGGGGAGGAACAGGCAAGATCAGAGGGTTAGCAAGGCTGCAAGGGAGTTGGGTTGGCAGCATCAGGGGCTCTAATGTGTCTGTAGAGGGGTGGCAGCATCCAGGGGGTGCAGTCAGAGAGCCAATATATAGCCCAGTTAAGAAGGGAGGGTCAGTAGTAAAAAAAGCACAGGCCTAGGGCTGGGGCAAGTGGCTGGGCTTTTCCAGCTGCAGGCTGCACTGTGAACCCTGGCACAGATGTTCATTCCTGAGACCCAAATTATAATCATGTGGCTCACTAAGCTGCATGAACATTGATCAGGTCCCATGTGTGCGCACATTCGTTGGTGCCAGGAACTGCAGTTGTAGGCATGGCTAGGGCAGGCAGGCAGGGGCACAGACTGGTGGGGGGAAGTGAAGCAGCATGGTGCACCAGGCAGGCAGTACAACAGGCACTGCTCCTGTTGACAGAAGCAAGGCAGACAGACTGGAGCAGGTGCCATCCTGCCTGACATGCCCAACCCGACTCCTCCTGAGCAATGGCTGGAGGCAGGAGAGAGGGATGGGCTGAGCTGGGCACTGCTCCTCCTGCCTGGGGTGGGATCAGACAGGCCAGGGTGGAAGGAGAGTGCTGCTATGAATGCAAGCTACTCACACGTGTGCGTGCGTATGTTTGGTGTTCCGACGCCCTGAATGGTTGCCCATGTTGCCCACCCCTAAGATCACCTGTCTGTCTGTCTGTATCCAAAGTGTGTTGTAGTTACAGTAAGTGCCTCAAGGAACAAAACGAATGGTCGGGGAGGGGGGCGAAGAGAGTAAAAAACAGAAAAATTTGTTGAGGATGAAAGGCAAACTTCCTCAACGAAAATATAATTTTCTCCTTCTTCATATTTGATTTCTATATTAGCCTATACAATTTTTAATCCTGGTATGATCCATAAGCTTGAATGTTTCCCATCCTATCTATCTTTCTCTCTCTAAGCATGTCTACATTCCACTGCCTTTAAGCCACCCCCTTATCCGCCAAGTTGTCAGCAACATTGTTAGCATGCAACACCCTTCTTCATGGTCTCTGCAGAGTTAAGTTATCTATAACCCAACACATATGGCTCTAAGCCTTATCAAGCAAAAAGAGAAAGACTACACAATTACATATTTAAAAAAAAATATTTTGAAAATATCCAACTTGCCCTATTTCTTTCTTATATACTGGAGAAAGGATGGTTTTGTGATTAAGGCACTACCATGGGACTCGGGAAACCTGGTTCTGTTCACGACTTTGTCATATATGTGCTTGTAGCAGGGCACTAAGATATGCCTGCTCCATTAAGGTTGGAACAGCCTGGCCAGGGAGCTCTACAGGCTAAACAGAGCTCCGCAGCTGCGGGCTGCTGGGGTAACAGCCCAAGCGGGTAATTGGGCAGCACCTGCAGGCATCACATGACTGAAAGGAGATGGGGTTTGGGTGCATATAAGCCCAGGGCTGGAGCTAGTAGGGACACTCTGTCTCTGGCAAATGTCAGGGAAGAAGCTCCTGCCTGAGGAGGTGACCTGGTGCTGCCTGCTTTATTGCCCAAGGGCAGCAAGACACCAGAAACCTCCCAGGTACTTAGGGCTAGGGACATGCTGCCCTAAGGTGGAAGTTTGTCCCCCTTAAAGGGGCACAGCATTGTTGTCATTGATAATGTTTAAGTTATAGCCTAGTGGCTTACGCTTGTGTTTCTGTTTACACCGGAGGACCAGGATGAGGCTATAAGGGGAGGTTTAGAGGCCTTATTAGTGCCTGGAGAAAGGGGCACACAATTTGGGTAGAGCCCTAGTGCCAGAGGGGCAGGGCTGCAGGGGTGCAGAAGTGACAGATAGCAGTATAACACCTGTGAGGCTTGGGACACTATAAAGGGGAGGTTGGAGTAGTGTAGTATGCCCTGGGTATTAGGGCATTAAGAGGGCAGCCTCTCGCCTAGAACCATCTATTTATTTTCATTACAACAAGGCAAGGTAGGTGGGCAGACAGGTGGGCGGGCCGACAGAGATTGGCCTCAGGATGGACCCCTGTCACAGTCCTAAAAGAACACAGGAGAATAATTTAACCCCTCTTTCCTGGTTCCTTATTGTTAAAAAAGTGATTTATAATAATACACTACCTCACAATGTACACATTAACATACAAGGTGTTACTATTTACAGATGACCACCTTGCAAAGTTGTTTGATTCACAGCTCTTCTTTTACATGTGTGTAGGGGAAAGGGCTCACTCATCTCCTTTGCATGCTACTCCGTCTGTCTAGCCTGGCCTCCTCTCTCTCTCTCTCTTTTTATTTTTTTTAATATGATCTGACCACTGTTCATTCAAAATTCTCTGCTACTGTAGAATAATCTTCCTGAATCTCTCAGCTTTGAAAATGTACTCTCACTTCAAATCTCTGCTGTAACACGTGCATATTCTCTCTTGCTAGTATTTCTATATTTTACTGCACTGTCTAGGACACTGATGAAACAAGTCCATATGGTTTTGAAAATATACAAATGTATAGAATAGTAAAAAAAAAAAATCATCCTTGTTAAGGTACCATTGAATAGCAATGCCTTTTTGAATTCAGAATGCCAAACATCATTGAATGAATGGAGATTATTTTTGTTATACAGAGAAATAGATTTGGACTAAAAGTGAAATATAGCTGGTGGGGGTTTTGTTGTTGTTTTTTTGGGGGGGGAGGTTAAGTTAAACATACTGAAAAACTTGGAATTAGAAATATAAATCAATAGCAATACTTTAAAATTGTTATTTCACCAATATCAATAGAGGGGTTACAACTTCTTGTGATACTGTTTCATTGTCAGCGGCTGCATCTACATACGTGGCGAACTACACAGTTGTTACTGTACAGTCAGTTAGTACTTGCTTATGTGCACCACTACTGCATGGTGTTACTGTGCAGTTCCTTTGCTGCATGTTTTTTTCCTCGAAGCTACTGAGCTGTAGTGTCACATCATGGCTAGTGCCTGGCAACGCTACTGCACAGTAGTAATGAGCTACAGAGCAGTAGCTTGTTGCTACTGTGCCATAGTGTCTCATGCAGCTGCTCCTGTCTCCTTACAGTACTTCTCTGATGTCAGCGAGATCGAATTCTATGCCATTTAAAGAAAAACAGAAGCTACCTACGCATTAAATTTGGATTTAGTGCAGCTGGGAAGCAAGGTATAATTTAAAGCTGTGCTGAAGGACTTAGTCATTTTTAAGATTTCAGTCCATCATTTGTATCTAAACAAAGCTATGAATGAACACTACAAATAAAAGATTATTGCATTATGAACTGCCTTAAATTTTCACTCTCTTTTTATCCCCCTCCCAATATTTTTTGTACACCTCTTGTCTTCATCTATGGCTCTCTCCCTTGTTTTTTCACTGTAGCACTATGCTATCAGTTGAAATATAAATGTGACAGACCTGTGGGATAACTGTAAGGTTTGCTGTGTCCACCCAGTACTCTGTGATTCATGACAATCATCTTTACTTCATTCCAAAGACACATCAAGTCCTTTTTACAGCTTTCCAATTCTGAATCTGTAAGTGAATATTCCTATCCTATGCTCAAATATTCATCTAGAGAAATAATAGAAATGTACATAGGACTGGAAGGGACTAAGAGATCTAGTCTTTACCGTTGCTTAAAGACATGATTACGTATACTCAGGATATCCTTGACAGAAGTTTTTCTAACTTGTTAGAAAAACTTAGAGTGCATGGCATCCATATCACTGGAAGTAAGCCTGTTCCACCATTTAACTGTCTTTAGGCAGAGAGGATTTCCCTAGCATCTAACATAAATCTCCCTTTGCTGAAAATTTAAAGGAACTACTTATAGTGCTGGCTTTTGTCCAGAAGTATAACTGGAAATTTTAGCATGATGGGCAGGCGGAAGGGAGAGGGGAGGTATGCTAATGTCATGAAACTTGCAGAAGACCCTTACCAGAGACCTAAAAGGCCTCAGCTGCTGCTGTTTCCACCGTGGTGCAGCTTCTCCCCACACCAGGGGCTACTGCCATTGCCACCACTCCACAGACTTCCTGTATACTTACAGCAGTGGCTGCAGCTGCCACCACATGGGCTCCCCACATCTCAGTAACTGGTCCTGCTGCTGCCACTGTGCAGGCTCCTCAGAGGTCATCATTCTGGCGCCCCATCTAAATCAATAACCAGGAATGGTTCCCTTGCTTTTGTCTCCCTCAGTCATGTTTCTTCTAGGCTAAAGACATCCAGTTCCTTCAACTTTTCCTAGAGTCATATTTGTTAGACCTCCTCATTGAATTACTCCCCTCTGTACTCTTGTCCAATCTTTCCTGTATTGTGATAGCCAAAATTGGAGAGAGTACTGTCACTAAGACTTTATCAGTACTGATTTAGAACAGAATATTTACCTCTAGAGTCTTGCGAGGTATTAAGAGCAGCATCATATGTAAAAGGATATTGACATTGGTTTTCAACAGCATATTACTCAAGAGACCCTCATCTCAAAGGTATTAGGCAGATTTTAAGCTCTAACTTATATAAGGGAGTGAGTACCATCATAATAATGAAATGTTGCAAGTAAAAATACTTTGTGAACTTCGTGAGTTTTGTGATAAGTGTTCACCATACTGTGCTTAGCCTCCTTCTGCAGAGGAGGACACTATTCACCTGATTTCAAAGCCAACTGAAGTCAACATAAGGATGCCCATCTTCCCTTCCTCCATTAAGTGGCAAAATAATCCTGTTAACACTATTTAAAAACACTATTTAACTGTCTTTCATAGTATTGTGACTGTATTCATGCTGGCGATGATGCAAGAATAGGCACAAAAGAATATCTGGAACATAACTGGGATTAAATATGAGCTGGGCTCATAACCATGAAAATGTCATAGGTTCATAAAAAGTTATGTGATCAAGTAATAACTAATTTTAAAGCTCTTTCCTCATCCCAAACCACTGTAGCAACACTTCAGAATAACTAGTAACCATCACAGCATCACAAAGACTACATATACAAGTTGAACAATGTTTAGGGTCCTTATGACTATAGTCAATAAATGTTTTTCATCCCAATAGACCCATTTATGAAGACAACCATTACTGAGCACAGTTCTTACTTCCCTGAAAAGTCTCTACTTCTTGTCTAAATCTGACTCTCCCTGCTGCTGTTCATGTATATTGTGGTCATGTCTCACATGAAGAAGCCTTCTGTTCTGTAGTTCCTGTTGTGCCAAAAGTCTTTGATGTCCCATCCTTCAGTAGAACTGCAATAATAGCAAGTTCTACACCTAGTAGGATCAGGCACTACCATTAGAAGTACAAATCCCCTTCAAATATAAATCAACAAGAGTAGAAGAGAAAAGGGAAGAACAATGACCAGCTTAGCAAAAGAACAACACTACAGACAAGAAGTGAGATGGAGTTAAAAAATAAATTACGGACATAACTTTTATAACAAGCATCTGTATTTATCATACTTACTCTGCCTTAATTAGTTTGCATGCCCCTTCCTTGTATACATTTTCCATTTTACAGCCTACAGGATAACATAACCATCTCTATTTTCTAAATTTAATAAAGAAAAGCTAAATTAAAGCCAAAGCCATAATTGTACAAGCAAAAATGAACGATGATAATGTTGCTAATACAGGTGTCAGGGGTACAAGCAGGACATAAGAATTCAGGGTTTGACCAAGGGCCATAATCCAGAGGATCAGGAACAGACAAGGTCAGGGAAGCAAGGGCACTAAGTGAATCAGAGATCAGGAGCAGGTAGATCAGGAGGCTAAGGTCTGCGGAGACCAAGATGTAGGCAGTTACTATGGGTAGAATCATGAAAAAGCCAGCCTATTAAATGGGTACTTTGAGTCAGTCTTTCATCATTCCCATGGGACGTCCATGCCCACTATGGGACAGGGAGGCTGGATACCTTCAAGTCAGCTGGCCCTAACAATCTACACCCCAGGGTACTCAAGGAGCTGGTGAGCATCATAGCCCAGCTTCTGGCATGGATCTTTGAGAACTCCTGGCGCTCTGGTGTAGTGCCCGAAGACTGAAAGAAGGCCAATGTGGTGCCTATCTTCAAGAAAGGGAGGAAAGTGGATCTGGCAAAGTATAGGCCCAACAGCCTGACCTCTATCCTGGGGAAGATCTTAGAAAAGTTTATTAAAGATGCCATCCTTAATGGACTGGCCAATGCCAACATCCTGAGGGATAGCCAGCATGGGTTTGTTGCGGGTAGGTCTTGCCTGACCAATCTCATTTCCTTTTATGACCAGGTGACCTATCACTTGGACAAGGGAGAAGAGATTGATGTCATATATCTTGACTTCAAAAAAGCCTTCGATCTGGTATCCCATGATCACCTCTTGGCGAAACTGGCCAATTGTGGCCTTGGGTCCATCTTGATCCGCTGGCTGGGAAATTG
>NW_005842758.1:329766-338433 GCF_000455745.1 Alligator sinensis | reverse complement strand
CATCTATAGATGCTTCTCAAGCAAATCCCGGGACATCATTCTCCCCTTGTACTCGGCCTTGGTGAGGCCACAGCTGGAGTACTGCATCCAGTTTTGGGTCCCACAATTCAAAAAGGATGTGGAGAAGCTTGAGAGAGTCCAGAGAAGAGCCACGTGCATGATCAGAGGTCAGGAAAACAGACCTTACGACAACAGGCTGAGAGCTATGGGGCTCTTTAGCCTGGAAAAGCGCAGGCTCAGGGGTGATTTGATGGCCACCTAAAAGTTTATCAGGGGTGGTTCACCAGAGCGCCCCAAGGGATGATGAGGTTGAATGGTTATAAATTACTTCAACACCTATGACCCCAGCTGACTTCCTGCCCTTTGGGCAGGGGGCTAAACTCAATGATCTTCTGAAGTCCCTTCCAGCCCTAATGTCTATGAAATCTATGAGCCAGGCAGAAGTCAGGAACAGGGGTCCAGATTGGAACCACTTGCCAGAAGGTCTGAAACAGGAACCAAATAGACAGAAATCAGGAAGCAATAAGCTAAATCCAAGAAGCAGGAAACCAGGAACGAACAAGCAGGGATCTGGAAAAGGCAAACTGGAAATCAAAGGTACAAACCAGGAAGCTAAGTACAAGCTATTTGGAGCTCAAGGATGAACAGAAAGGCACGTGTCCAATTGAACTCTGAAAAAGCTGCATCTGCAGCTAGCTAGGGATAGTTAGGCTAGTAACCTTAACGTTTAATAGGTAACCTGGGCCAGCTGAGGGCAATTTAATCTGCTTTCTGCCCTGACTCCTGACAAAGGCAAGAAAACAAAATCAGAAAATGCTTTTAAAAAACTGTATTCTGTATATATTGAGAGAAAAGATGAAGTAGATAACAATGTGGTCAAAATGACTAATCAACATGTATTTAAAGCCAGGGGAGATCATTCAGAACCCCAACCAGCATCACTCCAGACAGACCGCTTCCCAGACTTAAGCCAAGTCAAGCTCTCCATGGGGTCAGGTGGCAACAGGTGGCTGAAAAAGCATCTTCTGGGCTACTTTATAAAACAAATCAGAAGAACCAGATGTGCTAACTGGATTAAAAGATGAATGCTCATGGAATAACAGTAGAATTGTTTCATGACTGAAGACAGCCAGAACTTCCCTTTCCAATTTGTGATGTTGTCAGAGACACTATAACCATAAGACTGCTTTAAAAACATTTGGTCAATGCAAATGTTTAAGAACTAGTTTAATTTTAAAATAGATTGGTGGCTCTCAATCAATGTTACTTAAAAGACTACTACATTATATATTATCTTAGGAAATTAGACAAATAAAGCTGAGGCTGTCAGAAAAAGCAAAAATATCATGTTGTCCTCAGTAAGTTATTAGCAATGGTTTGAGACAACTTAAGTAAACTTTCAAGTTTCCGGGTTTTTGTTCACAGCTGCTGTTGAAACGGGGCATTTGGGAAAGTTCAGACAGCAGTACCACTAGAAAAATACTAGGGCTGTAAGAGGCTTCAGTAGCCGATTCAATTTGGAGGAGATTTGGCCACCAAATCTCCAAATCCGAATTGAATTGGGAGACCTGTTAATCTCTCCGAACCAGATCAGAAGGCTCTGAACCATTTCAGAGAGATTCGGAGATTCTGCCATAGACTGTACAGGCAAGCACTAGGCAGTGCCGGCAGGAGCAGCTCGGGGAGCAGCCAGACAAGTCCCGGCTTGATCCAGCAGCCCCGGGAGAAGCTGCAGTTCATCCTGCTGCTCCCTAGGCTTCCCCCTTGGCAGGGCAAGGCAGGCAGAGCTGGCAGCCCTGGGAGCAACTGCAGGGGCTGAGGGGAATGACGGGGAGCTGGGAGAAATAAAAGGGGCTTCCCCCCAGCTCTCAATCATTCCCCCAGCTTGTTTGATCCCCCAGCTCCCAATCATTCCCCCAGCCTCTGGCTTCTCCCAGGGCCAGCACTGCTTGCCTCATGCTGGCGGCGGGGTGCAGCTGGGGGAGCAGCCAAATGAGCCATGGCTTGAACTGGCAGTCTCGGGAGAAGACGTGGGGCCTAAGTGGGGATCAAACCGGGAGCTGGGGGGAAGCTCCTGGTCATTCCCCCCAACTCCTAATCATTCCCCCCCAGCTCCCATGGCTTCTCCTGGAGCTGCCAGCACTGCCTGCCTCGCCCCACCAAGGGGGCAGCTGGGGGAGCAGCCGAATGAGCTGTGGCTTCTCCTGGGGCTGCTGGCTCAAGCCAGGGTTGGTTTGGCTACTCCCCCAGCTGCTCTTGCCAGCACTGCCTACCTCTATAGTCTATGGTTGAATAAGATTTGGCACTGAATATCTTTGGATTTGGATTCAGACTAATTCGAATCACTGTCCCTCTGAATTGCCAAATCCAAATCAGAAGCAAATACTTTCTGCTTTGCATGGGCCTAATAAATGCCCCTACCCCAATGCACTTACTGTCTTTTCAGATCTAACCATTACACCTACAGTTTTAGCCTTGCTCCCACTTTTCGTATTAATTCATTTCAGGGCATGGAGAAAATATTCTTACAGTAGTTTTCCACCTCTTGCACAGACATGCATGAACAAAATATGAACAAGTCCCCCCCCCAAAAAAAGAAAAGAAAAAAAAAAAACAAAAAACAGAGAATGAAGTCTTCACAATGAAACATGATTTCCAAGTTGGAAATGTCCCATTAACTAGGATGGACAAAGTCCAGAAACACAGCCCATGGATATTAAGGGAACTGCAAAGGTATCTTCATAGAGTTCGGATTCCACTTTGAACCCAAGAAGAGATAGAATTAAGATTATTAGATCTTTGTGATAATGGAATTGTAAAAGGAGAAAGACTAAAGGATATTGACTAAATATTACCATTGAAAGACACAAGACATCATTAGTGAAATGTCCATAAGCAAGTCAAGTGCCAACCAGACCATAGAGGAAAATATAGGGAAAACCTAACTAAAAAAACCACATCTCCCAAAATCAAGTTTTATTCAGGAAAATTTAGAAATTCAAACTAGTTTGCCACAATGTAGTACAGCTGAAAGGGACGGGGACTGAAGTAATTTCAAATGCAAACAACATAAAGTGGCCATTAGAGTAAAACATAAAAGTCTAAAGCAGAACTACAGCGTAGCAACTTAACTACTACTTCACCATTGGAACCTATTATTTGGGTTCCAAATAATATATGTAGCAATGAACAATGTATGTAGCAACCAATGAGCCTGTTATTTCACCCAGATGAAAATACAAGGTTTGTGCTTAAAACAGCACGTGCCCAGCAGATCACTCTCACCAGATCTTTCTCAATACAGTGCTTACATGTGAAATAACCAAGCTAAAAGAAATAGAGTAGAATAATGGGGACAGATCTTTTTTCCTGTCTGGTATTTGAGCCCATAGGGTAAAACCAAATCACACTGTCAAGGTATTTGTCACAACTCTAAGTCCTAGAAAGCAACTTTTAATTAAAGTAAGTGCTGATATTCTCACCTAATCATGGTGCTGCATCTTTGGGAAAAACACCAAATATCAAGATGTGATAAAAGCATGGGGATGTAGGATGAGTTGATAACTGAATGTATTGCAAACTGAGTGTGTTAAGAACATGATCCAAAGTTCAGTGAAATCAGTTAAAATTTTTGGGCATTATACACATGCTCTGGGAATGGGGGGAAGGGCGCTTTAATTTGAACAGCTCTGAGAGCCTCTCTAATTAAAGCGCCCAGAGCATCTTGCGTATGAGCAACCCTATGAATCAAAATGGGGGGGGGGTTTTATCAAAAGCTAGATGAAGTCCCCCTGCCACCATTTTGAAACATGGGGATGTTGATGCATGAGATGCTGGAGGATGCTGGAGCACTGTAAGTACTCCGCTCCAAAATACTAGATTAATCAAGTCTGTTCTGACCTGCTGCTCATATATAGACACTCTTTATGTTGAGAGAGGTAGTTAGCAGTGTTAGTCTGAAATCAGGCAGAAGGCCAGGTACAGATGCACCTTATAGACTAAGATGCTTACATAAACTTTCATAAACTTTTACTTTCATAAATTTTCACAACTGAATTTAAGAGAAATTTGAATAAAGTAGGGGAGCCAACTTGCTCAGCAGTTTGGAAATACAAAGACCAGCATGAAAGAAGACATTTGTATAAAAAGATATCATCAAGGATGGCACAACCAAGAAGAGCATAAATAGAGGGTAACATAAATAGAGACCAGGTCTATGGTCATAGCTAGAAGCTGAATGTTATAGAGCATTATGGGCATGGTGATTAAGTTTGAAAGAGAGATATTTCAAAACATAACTACTGCAGTAGAAATTCTTAAGGGAGACCCTCAAAACTAAAGCATAAAGATCCACATGTTAAAGGTCTGAACAGGGCTCAATTCCATATTGCCACATTGCTTCTTCTAGATTATAGCAGCCTCTTAGATCCACAGTCATTATATCATGAGGTTACAAGACTAAAATAAAATGCAGCATGATTCTGCCCATCAGATGCAGTCTGACCTCTAGCATATGCTCTGCAAAAGACAGATTTATTTCATTTGCCACTGGCTCTTCACCAGGGCTTCTGCCTTCACTGCTGTAAAAGAAGTCCTGGATAATCAAGGTATGGTTATACTGGAAACTGAGTTCTCCCCTGAAGGCTGTCTGTGTGGCAGCAAAGATCACACATGCTTGCCAAGCCCCCCTCCCTCCCCCCGCTTCAAGAGCCCCATTGGGCCTTGAGGCAAAATGGCAGGGAATGATGTAGGACTGGGGAAACTTACCTGAAAGAGAGGGCGAACCCAGACCAGCACAGCTCACAGTGCCACAGCATCATTTTTTAAGCACGCTGTCTGTCCAGTTGTGTGGCATCCGGTCAATGACATCATCCCCACGTGCCACCGCAGGGAGTTTAAAAGACATGGACAAAGAGCACAAGAGCAGGCAGAAGGAAGCCAGCACTAGGCAGAGTGAGCCCAGCTGCGGGAAATGCTGCGGGACGTCAGAGCAGTGCAGCACCCATGTAGCTGGGTCACCACTGGGGCAGGGACAGGGGAAAGCAGGTTCCCCTATCAGATTACCCACCTCTGTTTCCTCCTCCCAGATGGGAGACCAGGAAGGAAGGTAGCCTGCTGTTTTTGGTTATATTCTTTTTTTTTGGTATTCTTTTTGCTTTTTTTTCTTGCTCAATTTGCTGAGACCCTCCAGGTTGAGTAGGAAGGGCCACTTCCCAACAAGGGAAAACCCGAAGAACCTAGTCCAGGGAAAGGGACTAGAGACCAGTAGCACAGAAGACAATGGGCACATCTATGTCACATCAATAAGCAGTCAAATGTAGAGCCAGATGGTGCATCTTCAGCCAGCATGGAGCAAGCTGGGCCAAGGAGCTGAAGCAGTGACGGAGGCCAGAAAAGTGCTGACATCCATGGTTGGAGAGTGGCTGGAGTGTAGGGAGTCAGAGCCCCAAGTCAGCCATAGCACTACCGTGAGTACCCCTATGGGGGCCCATCACATACACCACTGAACCCCCTTCTTAAGTATCATCAAGACATGGCAGATGTGTTGGGGAGGGCCCAGCCCGGGCACTTGCATGGTTATTCCCCACCCAAGCCACAGCATGCCAGTGTGTGTCTCAACCATCTTTAACTCCCCTACCCCATTTTCCTTCTGGTGTCCATAGGCAAAGAATCAGACCTAAAATGTCGACTATAGAGAGGTGCCAGCTAGAGGCCAAGAAGTGATAAGAAAGAAGCCTACGTTTGATTAGGCGACTTTTCAAGCATAAGTAGTAGTTATTTAGGCAATGTACCCCTTCTGGCCAATTTAGTACATGATAAAAATTATCTGAAAAAGTGAGAGGAAAATACCCATAAACATTTTACCTTAATACTCTCAATATTATTAAGAAAGAAGAATTTAAAATAAGTCTCCCTGAACTACTTGGCACATTAACTAATTGGTTTTTACAAATATTCACCTGGAAAAGAGCTCTGCAAAGACAAAAGGATGAGGCCCAGGTCCGGAATACTCTCAACTGCCAAATTTAGAGATATATTAATAAATTAAACTCTCCAATGAAACAAACAAGAAATCTCAGTTTGCTTTGTTTGTGAACCAATTATCCATTTCAGTTCCAAACCTTGAACCAGTTCCTCTACCAGCATACAAGCCTTGACATTGTATTTGTTTACTTGCATGCATTTGTATTTATAGGCATGTAATTCCATTCATATGTAGAACAAATATAAATGATGCAAAATTCCAGACAAGACAACGTGAAAATTGATTTTGGAAAGATGCAAATATGCTACTTGGTACAATCCAAGATACAGAGTAGAAGTAAAAAAAAAAAAAAAAATCTTCCTAATGATAGCAGTTCACATCAAGCCTTCAATAGTGCATGTATCTTCCATGGAGGTGACAAAACTGAACATTTTCTCCTTTTCTTTAAAAAAAAATAAAATCTTACACTGAAAGTTTGACAAGCTTCCAAGAAAACCATTTAGACCAAAAGGTGTAGAACTTGGAAGTCAACCAGCAAATGTAAACCAACTTATTTCTCTGAAGTGTCAAAAAGGAACTCTCTCTCCTTTAACACATCATACATGTGCAGCTGTTTGCCTAGAGAACAAATATGGAGAACCAGTAACAGAGGAGGAGCAGCCCATTCCACTAGTGGAGAAGGAAAGGACAGGCCTCCCCAAGGGTGGTAGGATTGAGACCACTGCCACCAAGAAGATGCAACAGGTTGTGGTGGCTGGACACGCCCTTCTGTGTAGGGTGGAGAAATCCATTTGCCATCCTGACCTGTCGTCTTGGAGGTCTGCTGCTTGCCCAGAGCCCAGATCTGAGATATGATGGAGGGATTACTGAGACTCATTCAGCCCTCTAATTACCACCCCATACTGCTCATCCATGCAGGCACCCATGATACTGCCAGGGGAAACCCTGAGAAGGTCAAAATTGACTACAGGGCTCTGGGTGGAATGGTGAAGGGGGCTCAGGTGATGTTCTCTTTGATCCTTCTGGTCAAAGGGAAGGGCACAGGCAGTAGTGGGCACATTCTGTAGATCAATGCATGGCTGCAGAGAGGGTGCCACCAGCAAGGCACTGGATTCTTTGACCATGGGATATTGTTCCAACAAGAATGACTGCTAGGAAGAGACAAAAATCCATCTGATGAAAAGGGAAGAGCATCTTCACAGACAGGCTTGCTAATCTAATGTGGAGGGCTTTAAATGAGCTTCACTGCAGAATGCAGACCAAAGCCTTGAGGTAAGTGAGGAAGCGGGAGACCTGAAAGAAGCAGAAGCAGGAGGGGGCAATAGAGGAGGTGCTCATTCTTCCTGAGAAATCAGGGCAAATCAGCTAGGTACCTCAGGTGCCTGTACATGAATGCACAGAGCCTGGGAAACAAGCAGGAAGAATTGGAAGCCCTTGCGCAGTCACAGAACTGTGACGTGATGGAAATAACACAGACTTGGTAGGACAGCTCACATGACTGGAGCACTGTCAGGATAGGTATAAACTGTTCAGGAAGGTGAGGCAGTGGAAAAAGGAGGAGTTATCGCATTTTATATCAAAGACCATATGATTGCTTGGAGCTCTATTGTGATTAGAAACTGGAGACAGACCTATTGAGAATCTCTGGGTTAGGGTCAGAGGGGAGAGCAACAAGGGTGATATCATGGTGCGGGCCTGCTATAAACCATCAGAACAGGGGGATGGGATGAAGGCAGCTTTTTTCAAACAGCTAGTGCAAATGTCCTGATCACAGCACTGGGGGGCCACATCTGGAGTACTGTGTTCACTTTTGGGGCCCTCCCATACAGAAAGGACATGGACAAACTGGAGAGAGTTCAGCAGAGGGCAACCAAAATGGTGAGGGGGCTGGGGAACATGGCTTATGAAGAGAGGCTGAGGGAACTGGGCTTATTTAGTCTGGAGAAGAGAAGACTAAGGGGGGATTCAATAGCAGCCTTCAACTACCTGAAGGGTGGCTCCAGAGAGAATGGAGCTAGACTGTTCTCAGTGGTGGTGGAAAACAGAACAAGGAGCAATGGTCTCAAGTTACAGCAAGAGAAGTTTATTTAGATATGAGGAAACACTCTCACTAGGAGGGTAGTAAAACACTGGAACAGGTTACACAGAGAAGTGGTGGAATCTCCATCCTTGGGGGTTTTTAAGACCCAGATAGACAAAGCCTTGGCTAGGATCATCTAGTTGCACAACTGACAGCTAAACGTGGGTGCAGTAAACTTTTCAAACTGCTCTGCATCTTATGTAAAACTCTGTATACAAAACTCTGCAGAATCTGAACTGTGAGTTTCTAAAACACCCATGAGTTTGCCATACTTTGTTTGATGTCCAAATACCTTTGGAAATAAGCTTCACTGCACAGACCTCAAAACTATTTTGGATGTTGTTATTAATTTATCCACAAAAATCTCTCGAGCCCAAGCCAATTTAAAACACAGTAAAGAAACTAAATATAAATTGGGAGCATTATAATCATCAGAACATATTCTCACTGATTGCTCTAGCACGAGGTCAGGACACTATCACTAACCCCAGCTGAAACCATTTTGCCTTCTGGAAATTAATTTTTTCATAGATTCATAGATGCTAGGGTCAGAAGGGACCTCAATAGATCATCGAGTCCGACCCCCTGCATAGGCAGGAAA
>NW_005842758.1:322033-329124 GCF_000455745.1 Alligator sinensis | reverse complement strand
ATCCACAAATTTGGACAGAGTACACTTCACTCCCTCGTCCAAGTCGCTGATGAAGACATTGAAGAGTATCGGTCCAAGGACCGAGCCCTGCGGGACGCCACTGCCCACACCCTTCCAGGTCGATACAGACCCATCCACTACAACTCTCTGGGTCTGACCCTCTAGCCAATTCGCCACCCACCGGACTGTGTAGTCATCCAAGTCACAGCCTCTTAACTTGTTTACCAGTATGGTGTGGGATACCGTATCGAAGGCCTTCCTGAAGTCTAAGTATACGACATCAACCCCTACTCCTGCGTCCAGGCGTTTTTTAACCTGGTCATAAAAAGAGACTAGATTAGTCAGGCATGATCTACCTGCTACGAACCCGTGCTGGTTTCCCCTCAGCATAATTTGTCCTGCCAGGCTCTCGCAAATGTGAGCCTTGATAATTTTTTCAAAGACTTTGCCTAGGATGGAGGTGAGACTGACTGGCCTATAGTTGCCTGGGTCCTCCTTCCTCCCTTCTTGAAAATGGGGACCACATTGGCCCTTTTCCAGTCCTCCGGGACCTGGCCCGTGCACCACGACTGCTCAAATATTACCGCCAGTGGTTGCGCAATGATGTCAGCCAGTGCCTTCAGTACCCTCGGATGGAGCTTATCCGGGCCTGCCAACTTAAGGCATCCAGTTCCTCCAGCTGAAAATCCTCCAGTTCCTCCTCAGCTCAGTTTTTGTGGTGTCACATGTAATAAATATTATATATTCACAAATCACTTCCTTCAAAATTTCAAATCTGACGTGCCAAAAATATATTGGTTCAAATTAAAGGCTATAAAATATCCACTGAGTCAATTAAGACTGCATAAAACCAATTTTAATCTATATATCAGAACAATCTACTGCCCCCACACAAGGTTTTATCTAAAACTTCCTGCTTCTTCATTCAGATGCAGGACAACAGCAGTCCTGCATAACTGATTAGAGAATGGTTTCATTTTAAATAAAATCTGGAGTGAACACCTGGAGAAACATAGTGGTTCGATGCAGTTGTTTTCTATGATACAAATACATTCTGATCATTCACAAACCCTCATCTTTGCAAGGAGGGTAAAGAGTATAATCCTGTAAAGTATTCAGGGGCCTACTGCTATGGAAAAACCAGGCACCTTGCCTCTGAATTCCAGAGAAAAACCTCATTCTTTATTCAAGTAAATAGAGTATTTTGGAGCTCACAATGAAAGTAATTTTATGACAATATCTATAGCCACAAAAAAGGCAGCAGGGAAAGAAATGTTGAAATACATTTCTACTTTTCTTGATCTTGTCCATTCTAACACTAAGGGAACTGAGCTTTTTATTTTATTTTATTTTATTTTATTTTATTTTTTAATTCCATGGCTGGATACTGTAGAACCAAATCGTTAACAGCAAAACTGGAGGAAGAGACTACTATTTCACCTACTAGATGATAAAGGGTTGTTTGAGAACTCCTCTTCAGCTACCCAGCTGAAGTATAGGAATGACTATTACCCGTCTGAGCACAGATTATAGGAATGATTCCACTATCAGGAGTCTTTTCCCATAGGAAATGCTCCCATTATAGGAATAGTGTCACCCTGCAGAAATGCACAGACATTTCCCTGTTCCAATGGGTGAATCACATGCCTAGTGTGAGTAACAAAATCACTGCTCTTACTCAGGTAGCTCAAAAGTTGGTTAAGAGGCTTAGCTGACTCTGATTATTCACTAGGTAAATTTACATTTGAAGATTATGGGAAGAATTTTGCCACACATAAACAAAAGCAACATACTGCATGTCCTGACGCTATGGAAACAGTGGTGATAAATGTCTCCCTAAGAAGTTAAAGAGTTCTTATGTTGAAACACCCACAACAACTTTTGAGACAGTAATAGTGGGCATGAATGGGACTTAGGTATCAAAACCCTAAGAAAACAGGTTGACCCCCAAGCCCCCAAGGATTAGTTAATGAATGAGAATAGAAGTAGCAGGAGGAAACCTAGAACACCATAAAGCTATATATCATAGAATCATAGATTCTATGATATATAGCTTTATGGTGTTCCAGGCATATACATATATCCAAAATAGTTAGACTGTACTTGAGGAAAACCAGTAAGATCCAAGATAAGAGGAAGAGAAACAGGAAAAGACAAATGCAGAATACCAAAGAGGGTGTATATAACATGCAGGTATTGTTTTAAAACCCTGACATGCGTTAATTGTAAAGCACCAACAAATACTCAAAATAATCATAACCATTGATGCTCCAGTCAACAGAACTTGAATTGCAGTTATGTACTGAAGCTTATTAGTGACCCTATTGATAAACAGAATCTAGTGAATTCAGTATACAGCTTTACAAAGCCTTAAGAGTTATAGATGCCACAATCAAGATATTACTGAATTACATTCTCATGGGAAATAAGGTTGCTGACAAAATCTAGCCTAGATGCAAGAGATAGGGTAGCAATAATACTGCAGCCAAGAGAACCAGCATGGGAGGTGGTTAAGCACTGGAACTGGCTACCTAGGCAGGTTATGGAATCTCCAACCTTGAAAGTTTAAGGGCAGGTTAGACAGACATTTTGTCTTAGGTGGTTTAAACAGAGATGAGCCTCCCTTGAGTAGGGGATTGAACTAGATCCCCTGTAGGTCCTTGGGCCCCTAACATACATTAATTGCACCTTAAATGTAATATATTAATTGCATCATAAATAGTAACACTGCTATATGTGCAGCTGACTTATGCACCGTGAAGTGGTGAACCAGACACCAGGATATTTCACAAAATGAGGAACCTTTGTGGCCCATTTGCATAGCACCACAATTTGGACATATAGTATGATCATGATAATGACACACATTGCCTGGGCATGCTACACGTGCAAATTATGGCACTAGGATGGGGACTGACATTGCGACCAGGACAGCCTCAGTCCTGATGCCAAAAACAGGCTGCTGAGAAAGCAAGTTGCAAGTGAGCCAAGATGCTCCCTCCTACCAGGAACTTGGCAACCCCTATGCCCAGCAGCCTTTCCTGCCTTGCCCTGCAGCCCCTACAGAAGCTGTGGGATGAGACACTTTAAAATGCCAGGTCTCAGTGAGCAATGTGGGGGAACCTGGCGAGGCTGACTGCGTTACTCTACAGTTCCCAAGGAGCTTCAGGGCAAGTCAGTTTAGACATCGCAGACATGGGACCCTAGTATCAAGGAGAGGCTCCCAGACACAAGCGTCCATATGCACCAGGACCTGGCACCTGAGAATTAGGTTCATGGAGCTTCTCCCCAGTGCAAGGGTTCCAGCACACTGGGGTTAAAATCTAGGCATTCGGTCCAGCTGCACATGCAGTTTTTAGACTTCCACCAGGCCCTAGCATCAGGTAAAGGCTCCTTTATCACAGGGTCCCAGTAGGGAGCCCCTAGGCTTGCAGGTGCCAGATGGGGAGTGGGGAGGGGAGGGAGTCATTTGGCTTCCCCCACCCAGAACTTTCAAACCCATGACCTGCTGGAAGTGGTGTGACTGGGGTCTGATCCCCAAAATTAACAGTCACACCGTCTACCATGCACACGTAGCATGGCATGAGGCACAATTGTTGAGATCAGGGATTAAAACCTATTATGCCATTAAGTTAATGTCTGCCAGCCTCCTCTCTAGCCTTGTGATTCTTGATCTCAAGTTAGAGGAGCATGACTGAGCCATTTTTATTCTATGAATGAGCAACTAAGAACCTTAAAATGGATACCCATATAAATAAGGGGAAGCAGACTTTGAGGTAATGCCTCACTAAACTAACTGCTTCAGGACTATGCCTGCAGTGACTGGTTGAATAAAGCATAGCTGCCTGCTTTGTACATGCTAACCTCCTCCTCCACCAAGTGTTGTGTAGCTCTATTAAAGAGACTGCACATGTACCATGAACTCTTTGGTATGCTTATTGGTGCATAGCCACACTGCTCTAAGGGAGGCTACATTGCCATTTGTGAGATGTAATAAACAAGGTGAACATTTTGTGCTTTACCACAACACCCCTAATGGTCAGAGGTCAGGGATGCATCTGATATGTATCAGCATATCTCTGTTGAAATTAATGGAACTACACTGATCTACATCAGTCAGTGATGTGGCCCAAAATGTCTTAGTTTGTAGATAATAATATAAATGGAGGGAGAGCCAACAATTCAAAAGAATGCAATCAATTTCAAAAGGATTCTTTTTTTTTTTTTTTTGTGTTTGGCTGAACAGATGGCAAACACAGTTTAAGGCAGAAAAATTAGAGATAATTAGCATGTCAGCTAGGCAGCAAGTTAGTTAGAGAATATATACTAAATGAAAATCTAATCCAGCATGCTGATCAAGAAAAAAAAATGGGGAGCTATTGTGGAAAAAAGAATCCAAACCATTAGACCAGTTCACAGCTGTTGTATAAGAGACAAAGATAATAAGTTGTATTAAAGTGATTGATATAATGTGAAATCCACTCTCCTCCCACCTAGTACCCTTAAATCTACAAGTGGATATTATTAGTAATCCATAGAGGCCTACTGAATTGAACATGGTTTCATGTTTCCAAGATTCACTTGTTATGAATATTCTCCCTCTGCTAATTTGCTAATGCTCCCTTTATGCACTCATACACACACAGTGTGTGTGTGTGGGTGTATATGGAGGTACACACACAGTGTGCACATCAATGCACAAGTGAGACAAATTAGCAGTATAGATAGACAGACACTGTTTGTCTACTGGTTTCAGAGACTATTGCAGAAACCACTGAGTAGTGGTGATGGAAATCAAATAACTAGTTTGGCAGTGGCACAAAGGACAGCAATGTGGGGTTACGGTAAATTATGAACTCAGCACTGTGACACTGCTCAAAAAAAGCAAATACCATTTGGTGTTGGATCAACGGAAGCCCTGTACACAAGATACAGGAAGTGACAACAGCAACGTATTCAACACTGGTTATTCCTCAGGTGGAGTATTGTGTCCTGTTCCAAACACCCATGAGAAGAACATTGTAGAGAAAGCAAAAAAGGGTACACAGGTAAATGACAAAGGTTACAAAAGGGGTTAAAAACAAAATCAAAAGAAAAAGTTTGAGAGAATTAAATATGGATAAAGGAAGACTAAGGGGAAGGAGAACCAAGGGACATAGTTTCTAAATATTTGAAAGGCTGCCATGGAGATAATGACAAAACAATGTTTCTTCCTATCCAGAAAGAAGGGCTTGTGGCAGTGGATTTAGATGGAGGGGGGGGGGGGGGGGGGAAGAGAGCGTGCACAAGAGCACAAGCAAGCAAGTGCATGCTTCATTATAAAAGCAATAGGACAGTTAAAGAAGCCGCCTAGAGAAGTTATGGACTCTCCTTCATTAAGAGGTTTGAAAAAAATGCTAGCTAGGATGATTTAAGAATACTGAATTTTGCATCTGTGCAGGAGAGTTAGCCCAGAGGATCATTGCAGTCTCTAACTTTGATTCAGTGATCCCTCTGTCAAATGTATGCAGTTTTCAGAATAAAGATCCAAAAACTTCTAGGTGAAAGTAGTTTGACTTCATGTAATCATTTTCAGGAGTTAGGAATAAGTCTAGTCTGGCATCACTGAAATTATATGAAGTTTTGATACTGACTTCAGTGTTAATGGCCACGTCTACAAGAGACGCTGACTGCGCTGTAGCCCAATACTACTATGTAGTAGTGTCACGTGGCAAAAACTGACACAATACTACTGTGCAGTAGTATTAGGCTACTGTAAAGTAACATCACAAAAATGGTGCTTGCTGGTGCTACTGTACAGTAACTCAAGTTACTGTGCATTTATTTAGTACTTGTTTATTTTAGTGTATACTAAATAAACATAGTATACTAAGTCAATGTTAACTGTTGTTTGATCAGAGTTTTGTTTTATTAACCTAAAATATTTATTTAAAAGTTCTCTTTAATCTGGTGTGAATCTTTTTCTTTAGTTAAGATACACTAAATAGTGTCATACAAATATATTGATTATATATATATATATTCTTCTGTCCTATCAGACAGGAGAACTGCATGCTAAGATTAAAGGTATCTTGATTATAGATATTAGAATTTTTGTTTTGAAATATGAAAATAAAAACCATCTTGTGTAATCCCTTTGATTATCCAAAGGAAAAAAAAATATTTCCAGGGAGAGCTGAAGGGGGAGAGAAGACAGCAGGCTATTCTAAGGGAACAATTTGTTCCTTAGGTTATTTGTTAAAATAGAAGGCTCCAATCCTTTGAAGGACTCCACCCACATAACCCCATATGCCTGCCCAGCATCATATTCATTTGCACACATTTTTATTCAACAAGATTGACAATCCTGGCAAGAATTTTAGAAATAATCTACCAGAGAACCATTAAATTCTTAGATTCACAGTACTGTCAAAGAGCCTGGATTGTCTTTTGGGCTACACTCAGGCTCATACTATGAAGAGAGAGACTTGTCCCTTACACTTATGAAATGTCTGCTACTCTCCATCTTACTCAATTATCGGTTTGCAAGCTTTCAGGCACATGCACCCTTCCTCAGGCATAGGAGAGTGCAAAGATTTTAAAATTTCTCCCATGTTGAAATGAAAATTCTTGCAAATAATTTTTTTTTGCAACTATCTAGTCAGTCTAATAAGAGATATCACATCTACCAAGAGTTCTGATTGCTTTTGCCTGTAGACCAATATAGCTACAACCTGTATCTCTAAAACATTGATGGAAATTCCTGACAAAGTCTCCTACACAGTAACCTCATACTTTCACAAAGTATGGCTAATAAAATTGCATATGCATGTGAATAGTTTTGAATTCAATTAAAAATTATAAATAACAATGCAAATTTCCATCATCCATCACAACTGTTTGTAAATTTTTTTTTAGTGCCTCCAATACAACTCCTCCCCACACACACATATTATCAGGGGGCGAAGGATTTTTTTTATAATTGAACAATACATTCAAAAAAGCTGCTTGGTAACTACTGAAAAACATTTATGTTTCTTCACAACAATTCTAGCTTGGTTAATCAGACGAAGGACTGTTTCAATGTGTTACTCAAAGCCGTTACCTTTTTC
>NW_005842758.1:310987-322002 GCF_000455745.1 Alligator sinensis | reverse complement strand
TGCTGAACAAGACAACTAGACTCACTGTTCTAATACAAGAGCTTCACAAGACATAGTGATCACCTTTTCCTTGTATTATATGGTCATTTGTAGCAGAACGTTTGACAGCTCTCAAGATGGATTACAGGCATTGGTACATAAAAAAAAAAATCTACTTGTGAAAAGTGACTTAAGTGCAGGGATGAAATGACTCTTAAAATGTGTGTGAAAAATGCCCAAGCATCAATTATTTGTACATGTATGTACAACAATTCTGTAATTAGTCTTTCCCCAACTACAGTGCCCTACAGAAAACACTGTGAAGCAATATGCTTCCTGGAATTGCAGACATTAGTGAACTTAACCAACTGCTTCATGTGTGGGATAGGATGTGAAGTAGGATCCAAGGAGAAAACCAGTCACCCTTGCACTTACCTCTCTCCACAAGGTGTGAAATTAAGGCTGGTCTTATGTGAATTTTGAAAATTCTCTTAATTTTCTTATACCAGACAAATCTGCTTCTGCCTCAGGCAGGATCTGGTGCTTATGAACACTACCTTCCTTTTCTTACTATTTTGGAACGGAGGAGCAAAAATAAATCTTTACATAAACTCAACATAGATTAACTGCATCTTACCAACTTTTGCTTAAAAACAGATTTTAATCATGCATTTAAAAACTTCTGAATCTCCTTAAACTACTTGCCCCGTTGATTATTCCTCAAATATAAAGGTATAATCACTTTTTAAAATGCCTATTTAGTTAAAATTTACTGCATTGGACAAATATAAAATTGAGGCAATAAAGATTAGAGGGAGAGAGAGAGAGATTATCAATACTGATTAAAGAAAATGCCTTTGGGGGAAGCAAGGGTGACCTGTCTGTACAATAAGCCCATCGTGCTTATTGACTTTTATATGAATATTCTGAAAGGCAGTGGAGGGGGAAAGTGTGTTGGCTAGCAGAAAATACCTTAGGTAAGAATAACCACAACTAACTACTTATTCTGCTTTGGAAAAATCCCATCATTTTAGACAAGTAAACAAACAGGTCTACTAAGATTAATCGTTCATTACACAGGCAAAATTATATTGTTACAAGTCAACTAAGACCATATTAACAAGGTAGATCATACATGGTAAAGCATAAAGCTGGGCAATTAACATTTACTGTTATAAACATGATGAATGTTGACAAACAAGAACACCGCCCCGCCCCCCCCGCCGAGAGCTTTACTGAATAAGGAAGTGCATTAGTTCAACCCGACGCCCCTGCGCTAGTTTAACCCAGTTCTGGGTGCTTCAGCAGGCCTTTTTTGGCGCTTTTATCTAACAGCTGATTCAATCTGTTCACTGTTGACAGGTTCTCTGTGTCATTATCCTGGTAAAAGGTAGGTAGTTTCTTTGTGGATACCTTTAAGAGTGTTATGCATAAATTGTTACATTTGTTTGGGGATTGCAGGAAGGAACAGCAGATATGTAGGCTAAGAAGGCTCCGTGAATAAATAAGCTTTATCATTTTATGAGTTTAACTCCTTGGTCTTTTGAGAATAACACATGGTACCAGAAGTGTGGTCAGAAGAAAGAAAAACAAACAAACCAGGAGCATCTCAGAATTCCTGAGGACTTAAGGCTGCCCAGCAATGCTGCAGAAAACTGGAAGAAATTTAAGCAGAGCTTCACCATATATACAACAGCCAGTGGAGCTATGGAGAAGGAAGACCCACTCAAGGTAGCTATTTTTTTTAAATATAGCAGGCCCAGAAGCCCTGTCTCTTTATAATAGCCTACAACTGTCAGAAGCAGAACAGAAAAGCTATGGCACAGTAATAAAAAAAGTTTGAGGAATACTGTATACTCAAACTAAATGAAACCTTTGAACGGTATAATTTCCACATGAAGCAGCCTAAAGAATGTGAGACAATAGAGAAGTTTGCCAAAGGCCTCAGACTGCTGAGACAAGACATGCAACTTTGGAGATCTAAAAGAGTCCATGATCAGAGAGACTAAATAGTACTGGATATAAGGGATACAAGATTCAGGAAAAAAAAAAGACTGCTAGACAATCCTGAGCTTAATTTGGAAAAGGCAGTTAGAATGTACCAAGTGGGTGAGATAAATGCCAGGCTACAGAAGCTAGAGGAAAATGCAGAACAAACTGAACTACACAGGATTAGAAGACTGCAGAAACCTAAGGCAACACATAAACAATATGGAAAGGAGGACCTCACTATGAAGCAGGCAAATACAGGCCAGAGATAATTGCTTGAAGACACTTTAGTTAGTTGCAGAGACTATGGGGGTTACCACAAACCCAAGCAATGCCCTGCATTTGGTAAGCACTGCAACAAATGCAAAAGATTCAATCACTCTGCAAGAGTTTTCAGAAAGGAACAGGATGCGACACACAAGAAACAGCAGGTGCACGTGTTATGCAATGAGGAAAGGAAAGAATTCCTCATTGGCACAATGCAAGGAGTTCATTCTTCTGAGGATTAGACAATCATCCTGGATACCAACGGACTAATGGTAACTTTTAAATTAGATACAGGGGCACAGGTCAATGTAATACCAGAATATATTATTCAAAAAATGAAAACTAAACCTATGTACTATGAGAATAAGAAAGTGTGACTTAGAGCATATAATGAGAACATGATTGCAACCAAAGATGTTTGTGCATTGCATGTTAAACTCAAGGGTAATCTAGTAAAAATTCAGTTTGTAACAGTCCCAGGAAAGCTAGTGCCAATTATTGGGTTGTGAACATGTAAAACTCTAAGTTTGATTAACAGAATGGATATCACTGAGGGACTAGAAAGCAAGAACATAGAAGAACACTTTTATGATGCATTTCAAGGTATATGGAAACCATCAACTGAGTACAAGATAGAATTAAGAGAACCATATACTCCCACCATACATGCTCCAAGAAATGTTCTCCCTGCACTAAGGGAAAAAAATGAAAAATGAATTAGATAGATTAGTTAACATGGAAATAATAGAAAAAGTAGAGCAACCAACTGACTGGGTTCGCTCACTGGTCATAATAGAAAAAAAAAGATGCATCCTTGAGATTGCGTCTGGATCCCAAGCAGATGACAAGGTACATCAAAAGGAAGCATTTTCCCATTCCTACCAGGGAAGGGGTCTTTGGCAGTGTGGCAGAAGCTAAATATTTCTCCACTTTGGATGCATCTTCTGGGTTTTGGCAAGTTCTCCTAAATAATGTACTTTCAATACACCCTTTGGAAGGTATTGCTTTTGTAGGCTTCCTTTTGGACTGTGTTCTGCATCTGAAGTATTTCACAGAAAGATGTAACAAATTTGAATGTCTTGATGAAACTATGGCTTATTTTGATTATGTATTAGCTTGGGAAAATATTATGGAAGAACATGACTTGAGGCTAAGAAAGGCAGTAGAAAATTCTCACAGAGCAGTTTTGAAACTGAACAAACAAAAATGCAAATTTAGGGTCAAAGAAAGACTATATCTGGGAGAAAAGCTAAGAAGGGGTGCAAAACAATATTGCATGGGTTAAAGCCATTACAAACATGCCACCCCCTACAAATAAGGAAGGAGTGCAAAGATTACTGGGAATGATCAGTTTTGTAGGGAACTAGCTACCCAACTTAGCAGAGCAGACCAAACACCTTAGATCACTCTTACAAAAGAATGCTCAGTGGATCTGGGAACATGAACATGAAGCTGAATTTAAAAACCTGAAGAAAAAAATAATGAAAGCTCCGGTTCTTAAATACTATTACCCTAAAAGACCAATTCAATTGTCAACAGTTGCTTCTAAAGGCGGCACTGGAGCAGCTTTGCTTCAGAAACATGGGGATAGTTGGAGACCAGTAGCATATGCATCTAGGGCACTTTCTAAGTCAAAGTATCTATATGCACAAATTAAGAAATAAAGTTTAGCTATGGTATATGGCTGTAAGAAATTTCATATATTCATCTGTGGGAAGACTGTGATAGCCAAAACTGATCATAAACCTTTGGGAATTATAACAAAGAAAGGGTTATCAGGCATGCCACCCAGATTACAGAGACTTTTCTTTCAATTACAATTATATGATCTAGACATACAATGCATGGCAGAAAAACAGCTGCTTATTGCAGATACGTTGTCCAGAGCACATAACACAGTGGAAAATGACAGAATTCCAGACAGAACTAGTACATGTTAATCTAATTAAAAGAATGATTCCTGTCTCAGATAAAAATGTGGGCACTAACTGTAGAAGCTACTGCTCAGGACAACACACTGCAAAAAGTAATAACAGCTATTTGTTCGTTGGCCAGGAAAACATACCTAGCCCCTACTCTCAGTTCAAGGAAGAGCTGTTAGTACTGGATGGCATTTTGTTCAACGGCTCACAACTTGTTTCAGCATTGCTAAAGAAAAGCATGTTAAACCGACTGAATGAGGGGCATCTAGGCACTGAAAAATGCAAAAGGAGAGGAAGCGATGCTCTATATTGGCCCAACATAAATAATGATATACAAGATGCTATAAAGGCTTGTACAAATCAGTGCAAAGAAAGGAGCCCATGATGCTCATGGAGTAGCCCATAGCTCTGTGATATCAAGTGGGCATTGACTTGTTCAAACATGCAGGAGAAAATATGTATTAGTGCTGGATCATTATTCTTACTATCCTGAAATTGCATTGCTTGAAAGCACAACAGCAAAGTATGTCATAACTCACATCAAATCCACTTTTGCTAAACATGGGATTCCACAAATTATGTGAACAGACCTTAATTCAACTGTCTTGAGTTTAAAGGGTTTGCAAACAAACATGGATTCTGTCATAATACTTCAAATCCTAAATACCCACAATCCAATGGTCTGGTGGAAAATGGAGTACAAATAGCAAAGAAATTGTTGAAAACAGCTACAGATTGACGCACTGAAGTTTATTTGTCACTCTTAAATTACAGGGCAACACCCATGAAACACAGATTGTCTCTAGCAGAAATGCTGTTTAACAGGAAACTCAAAACCAGGCTGCCAAATATTGTGGATGATACTCATCAGAATGAAAAGCAAGACATGAAAACATTAAAAAAAAATTACAAACTCAAAAACAGTACTATGCAAGGGTTCCAGGGAGTTACCACAACTGCACAACAAAGATAAGATGTTGATTTCCGATGGACAAACATGGAAACAAAAAGCACTAATTTCCCATCAAGTGGCTCCTAGACCCTATAAAGCAATCATACTGGAAGGACAGGTGTTACGAAGGAAGAGACACACTTGAAGCTTGTACAGGGGAGAAAAGAAGCAGCATCACAAGATTCACAAAGGAAAGAGAGATAATATCAAAGCAACAAGAAATGACAGAGGAGTTTGAAAACGACACAAGTAGAGACATTTGAACAAAGAAACCAAACAAGAACTGAACCAATAAGGATTGAGAATGCAGAGAAACTGAGATGCTCACTTAGAGCTAAAACACTAACACAGACTAGTAGAGACCTGTTAAAATGTGCCTTAATTATGGCTTGAACTAAATTGCCAATGCTAGTACTATATGGGGATGTGTTACATGTAAAGGGAGAAGATGAGTGGATAACTTTAAGAGTGTTATGTGTAAGTTGCTACATTTTCCCCTCCCCTGCATTGTAGGAGGGAACAGCAGATCAGTAGGCTAAGAAGCCTCTGTGAATAAACAAGCTTTATCATTTTATAAGTTTAACTCCTTGGTCTTTTAAAAATATTCAAAAGCTTTATTCTTCACTACATTCAAATCTTGAATTAGGCTAATCTCAGGGCAAGAAAGACACTATTACAAAGGTCTGCATCTATGAAGGAAAGGATGGTTTTAATTATATATCTGCAGGACTAAAGGCTAAATCCTCTCTTCACCTCCTACAGTGCAAGTGCTAATTAGCGAAAAGGCAGCAGAAACATGGAACTACACAAACCAAGCATATTTCCCAAGCATAGAGGGCATGATGACTATGGATGGACATTATTACAATCCATGAATTCAGCTCCATTTCTACTGCCACTATGTGGTTAGGGAAAAAGAAGAGAACAGGATCACCATCTTGATGCAAGAATCTTAGTCCAAACTTTGAAGACAGCTTCTAATGGATATCATTAACAAGACTGCCAATGTCTTTCCTTTTCCCACTTTTACAACTGCCTCCCTTCCTCCTCCAATATAACACTTATTTGAGGCCCAAGATGTGCAATAAATACGTCTGCATCTTTTATAGGCTTAAAATGCAGTATTGTTCTATACCCACAGAGTCAGTAACAGGAGATAAATATTATTAAACCATGAAGTGGTTAATCAGGTACTAGCACATGCTTCAACACCAGAGTTGAAGTAGCAATATATAATGTTACCAACAAAGCAATTTAAACCATTTAAATGTCAGAGATTTATCTAATTGGACTCTCAGTAATATAAATTTTACAGGGAGAGGAATATAGATGCATTTATTGGGACAAGTTTACAACATTAAACCATTTTTCAAGTTTTTTCTGTTATGTATGGTATTGCAAGCCTATACTGGAATATTAGCTGGATGAAGTGTGCTATAAATGACACAGACATATTTGCCACTTAATTCAGAATTGCATGGCAATCTGATCATTGCTTTAATATCATCCTGTATTCCTGGTTAAGTATCAGGAAAAGAAGTGATAAGTTAGAGTACAAAAACTACTAAAGCTACAGATATTTTTGAACTTTGACACGGGTGGAAATTGGTCTTTCCCCATCTTCTAATTTAGCAGACTTACATGAGACTGTGTATAAAAAGCCACCTGTGGCATCTGAGGTAAAAAGAAGCTGGAAAAGGAAATGGCAGGGTCAGTAATACAAGAGTAAGGTTGCATGTTATGTTACCAACATCAGAGCTGTTATAAATACATATAGTATAATTTATCTCTTCTCATACTCTGCTTTCTGCACATCCTTTCACAGCATCTGATAAAGTGAATTTGAGTTCATGAAAGCGTGTGCTCTCTGTATATAAAGATCATGTTATTTAGCTAGTGTATAAAGGTGCATATCTAACTCTGGCTTCTGACTGACTTCAGACTAACATGTCTAACTACCTCTCTCTACACGTTAGTCAGAGTCCTGTGACTGCACATGCTGGCACTAAATTAGTTTGAACTGAGATTACTAGATTTAACCAAATTAATATAAATATTAAACAACCATATTTGCATTTTAAATCACATATTTTATCATAGTAGAAAGAGGAGATTCATCTTCATCCATTTTCTTGACTAATCATTTTTGTTTTTATTTGTGAGCGTGATATACTACAGGACAATAGACATTTTCATTTGTGATCTGCACAATGATAGCTTAAGAGCTGCAATATACACATGCTACCCAAATGAATGACACAAAGATTGGCTGTCATAAATGAAGTGAGTGAACATAACATGGCAAAGAAATCAGAACAAAGGAGGTAATTTGCAGATGATGTTAGTTACATGAGAATAACAATGATATTTTAGTGCTGCACAGTCAGAACAATAGAAATAATTTGCAGAGAAAAGTTTTAAAGAAAAGGAAGAAAAATGGTATCTTTGATCATAGATAAAGTCTTGAAAATCACAAACATACTTTCCCAGAAGATGAGTATGGTTGACTGTAGAAATAAATATAGATTTGATATTGTCCTCCACCCAAATGCTTTGTGAACTACAGAGGGAGGATAGAGATTTTTTTTTAAATTAATAGTCTCCACCTAGTATGTTATAAAAAAAAAAAAAAAGAGAGAAAGCCACTAACCCTAAGAGAAAGTAGGGATCACAACCCCTAGAAAGGTAGCAGTTATATTTGTGAGGCCCTAGCCCATGCTACAAGCAGTGGCACCTTTAAGAAGAGATGCTAGCCAGCCAGATGAGGGTAGGTTGTTCTATTCCACCTAGGGCGCGTCTACACATCATCCTACGTTGCCATAGCGACACAGTATGTTGCCATACAAGGAGCTATGGCTATGTAACAATCATGAGAGTCTACACATGACCAGCAGCTACTTTGCTATAGTGGTGCGTTTCCCCATTTTAGCATGCCGCTACAGCGGAGTAGCAGCTAAAACTAACCATGCATTGTGCATATGACACAGTACACGAGTTTACTGTGCTGTGCTTTACTACTCCCAAAAGCAAGTACTAAAGCACGGCACAGTAACAACATCACCATACAAAGTGTAGACATGCCCAGAAAGGTTTAAACGAGGTCCAAAGGGGGATGGTACCAGAAAGCCTACAGGTGGACACAAATCAGTGACAAGGGCCCACGTCTAAGTAGAGAAAATAAGACTTAGCCATAAGACTAAAATGCAAGTGGAAACTGCAGTAGGGCTAAAATAGCTAAGAGTGGGCACATCTACACGAGTCGTTACTGTGCAGTCGACTCTGCATTTATTTAGTACTTGTATTAGCAAGTATCAAGTGGTGTTTTCCAGGCCTCTGCATCCACTATTGTTTAATACCCTCATTAATGACTTCAAAGATGGAACTGAGTGCAGACCTCAAATTTGCAGGTGACAAGTGTTGGATAGACTAGAAGCCCTGTGCTCCTGAAGCTAAGGCTTTGGCAAAACCTTTTAGTAGGCATCCCACCCTTTTCACCTCCCCCATTCTCCTTTGTACAATGAGGTCTCAGCTTCTAACCCAAGTCTCTTCTTCCTTTTCCCTTCTTGGAAGATTACCAGACTTAACTGCTTTGCCAACAAAATGTCATGAGCAGGGAGTTTTAAGGCCCTTTCATATCACACCTGTAAGATAAATCAAGTGACACCTTCCAGGAAGACTTGGAAGCAGATGAATAGCAAGGAAACAACTTAGGTACACATACCAAAGTAGGTTACACCTGTATTGGTATCTGTGTGGTAACTGATGACTGGTTTTCTTATAAAATTATTGAAATTAAATTGACTTCTATTGTTATTCAATGTATAATAAAGGCATAAACATGGAACTATTAGATTTTAAAAACGCAAGACCTGTATACAGTCCCTCTACCAGCTGATCCAATCAGCTGTCTGACTGAATCAAGTTATACTCACCATGTTATTTCTTTAAGTTAATTACTACGTCATGCAGCTAACCAGCTAAAAAAGCCTAGTTCATGGTCAGGGCCTAGCCAATCCAGCTACTTGCAACAGCTGGGGTAAAGTATGCTTTGGAAAACAGTATTACAATAAAAATAACCTTAGTAGACTAGAGAAGTTATCTGAAATTAATTAGATGATGCACAGTAAAGAAAAGTGCAAAGTCCGCTGGAGACTTAGGAACAAATCAAATGCATAAATCCAAATTAGGGGACAACCAGCTAGACTTCAGTAATGCAGAAAAGGATCTGGGGGTTATATTGAACTACACACTGAATAGAAGTCAAACGTAGCATTATAGCAAACTAAAGAACAAAAGAAAAAGCTGATGGCATGCTGGCTATCCTGGGTGTTGCACTCTATTTAGTCCTTGTGAGGCTTCACCTGGAATCCTACATACCACTTTTGTGCCCCACACTTCAAAACAGACATAGAATAACTGCAAAGAGTCCAGAGAGCAACAAAAATGTGAGGTCTCAGAATCGCAACATATAATGAAATTTGGAAGTACTGGGATTATTTATTCTGGGAAAAAAAGGACCGAGGAAAGATTTGATAACAGTCTTCAAAAACAAACAAAAGGGTGATTAGAGTGGCAAACAACCACACTCTTGTGTCCACATGGCAGAATAAGTAGCAATGTGACTAAAATGCAGAAAGGGATATTTGGGGTGGTTATTAAGAAGAGTTTTCTAAATATGAGGGTGGTTAAATACTGGAATAGATTACCTAGGAAAGTTATGGATTCACATCAATAGAAACTGTTGAGTGAAGATTAAACATATTAAACATGTTACACCCAGGGTGTCTCTGTGGGGTTTTATTTTATCTGGAGAATTACAATACAAGCCAAAGCAAGTTCCTCCAAACTATACACCAGTTAATTGGGATGTTCTCAAAATTAGGCATTAATAACCGCAGCTACATAGAGCAGAGAATACACAAACATATTCACTACTGGGTGGCAAGGTCTCAGGGCCTTCAGAATCCATCCTCAGGGTTTGAGGCAAGATCCAGACCTCTGTCTGTGTGCAGGAGTTTTGGTACAGTTCAGGTTCACACTTCTGAATTCCTGCCCATAAGGATAAGGATAAGAATGTCTAGGTCAATTCAGTAGGGAGCAGTCATGGTCTGTGACCATTGTTCTCTCCTAGGGTCACCTTATTAGCATTGGGTGTCATCACTGGCTTATGCATGTCAACTCCCTTAAAACTGTCCCTAACAATCTGCTTCTCTCTCATGCTAATCACCGCAATTTAGACTGAACTGCTTCTCAGATCAAAGTATCTAGGAGGAGGAGTAGTGACACTATATGGCAAAAAAGAGATGGGGAGTTTAGGACTCCAACACATATAGCTGGGGTGATTTAGACAGGGATATTTTGGCCTGCACCAGGGATTGTACTAGATGAACTCCCAGGGTCTCTTCCAGCCCCATTTTCCTATGATTTTATAGTATGAGATCATTTAGGCTGTAGCAGGAGCTCTTAAAAGATCTGAAAATTAAAAAGGAATCATATAAAAAGTGGAAAGCAGGTCACATGACTACGGATGAATATAAAGGAATATTATAAGCATGCCAGGATAAAAATCAGATAGGCTTAAGCACAAAATGAGTTTCAATTAGCAAGGAACATAAAAGGCAATAAGAAATGCATTACAAGCAAAAGGAAGACAAAGAAAGTAGAGGTCTTTTATTTAATGGGAAAGGCCATTACAGCTGATGCAGAAAAAGCTGAATATTCAATACCTTCTTTCCATCAGGCTTCATAAAAATACCTCATTGTGATTAGGGGTGTATTTGGTAGCCATATTGGTCTGAGTCAAAAAGGAATGCAAAAATCTAGAACTCTTGGTTCAGAAATGATACCTTTTATTGTGATTAGATACTTAGCCAAATTAATTTCAACAAGGAGGCAGGAGTGCAGAC